>NW_007360990.1:215216-393924 GCF_000409485.1 Glarea lozoyensis ATCC 20868 | reverse complement strand
AGTACAAGATGCAAAAACGCACTTACCCGTCCGTCACTCCCGCACATGATCTCTAACCTACTAACGCACATAATCTGCAACACCTCTCATCCAATCACTCCCTCTCCAAATCGACGACACGAGACAGCGCGACGCTTTCAAGATTCTAGACCTATGTCTTCCTGAGTCGTGAATTCTCTTGTCTTGATTTCGAAGACATTAGAGAAGTTCAGCAGCTTGGATTGAAACTCTGGGACAGCGGCGGGTTTCCTGGATACGTTTAAGGGTAGCCCACAAAATGCCTGGATTTCAAGTCACTCCCGAAACCGGATCCTAGAACGAAAGCGTAGTCCTAGAACTTCGAGTTTTGCGCCTCCACAAGCGGAAAACTTCGAGTTCTACGACAACTCTTAGTTTCGGGCTTCCTTCGATGGGATACCTTATTAGGAATAGTATAAGGGTAAGCGAGGTCCTTACTTCGTAGTAGATATCCACCTTGCCCTATAGCTCCATCTTAAGCCTCTACTTAGTAAAGGGAGTGACGAACGCGACGAGTTAACTTCGAAGAAAGTCGCTGAACCTCGTTTTACTGGCTTAAGATTTGCCACCGACGGCCCTAGTACTTTTCGCAAGCGGAAAACTAGGAATTCAGGGTGCTGAGCTTCTCTATTTAAGCATACACCGTAGTCCAATAAACACGGGGATAAGGTTATGGAGACTCAGCAATCGGTCGCCGGAGCACGCATACATACCACGCGTCAAAACGATCGCGATCGGGAGCGAGCGATAGCTTCCGCCTGTCTAGACGCATGGTAGGGCATGACGAGGCAGATATTGTCGATCGAGAATTCTAGACTTGCGTTGTTGGACTTGTGAATCGCAATTCTTGAAATCCAGAAATTTGGGATGCACAAGATGCGATGGCAGGCCAATGTCGAGAGATTCCGTCCCTCCATCACGCGGATGGTGCGACGAGAGTGGATGTTTTATGCGCGATGAAAAATATGACTTTTTTGTGCAGTGGTGACGAGTGCATTATTTTTCTGATGTTCAAATCTGAATAATGTGATGGCTTGTAAGAAGGTAACCATCCAGCGCGATAACCAAACTGTGATTGATGTCAAGCCCTCATCATCTCGGTGCGCATCCCTGAGGACGATCAAATCTTCCCCAGCAACATCTGCGGGCTGCTGACCAGTCGGAAAAATCAGCTGATCCTGGAAAACGTGCAAACTCGGTATCTTTGATCCTTTGAACTCTGTAATTTGGGCCGAAATGGGTTTGCGCCGATAGAGGCACAGAAAGGTTTCTCGGACCTCAGGTCTCACTTGAATCTTTCGAGGACAACAGTATTAATTTGTTTTGTCGTTTCATGGCCATGTAAGGTGGTATCGTACGGGTGTGTAATTCGGAAGGCTTTGTGATGAGTAATTTGGTGTGAGATAAGTGCGAGTATGCCTTGTCTTTCTTTCCCTTTGATATCCAGCGGATTTCGAGGCTGTTACTTATGTCAAGATGAATAGTGTTTCTATTCGAGGGACACGGCGCAACCGACACCCGAGTGCGAAATACAAAGATAGAAGGCTGATGCGCTGAAGAAAATACCCAAATTAAGCGCACGTCAGAATTAATGAGGTGAGGCACTGGAAATATCTATTATCTTGGTTATCCGCCTGCATGTGTAAGGGGGTTGCGGGTGATGGGCGTGAGATGTGCATTCCCGTAAATTTGCACACCCACACTTTGAAGCCATGTTTGAAGTTCAGATGATTCTTGAAGCCATTTCCAATTGTTTGTTACGCGTATGGTGGTGAATTTCTGAGTTTTCAAGGACACAGAGTTTTCGTATGACGCTCCAATGAGTGTAGGCTAGAGATTCCCAGCATCCACGTGTCTCCTTCTCAGGATTGTGCGAAGCGATCCTGTTGTGAAAGTCGTTCAGAGAGTTTGACCAAATAATGATTCATTCACTCACTTCGCCCACCCTCCCCATCACCTTTGATGGAATCCCGAAAGTGGACAACCTTCTTCATTGCCGAGTTGCCAACATCAGACGCAACAAGGTTCTGTTGGCTGGGACTGTCGTGGCGTTGGTTGGCGTTGCGCTCGCTGCCGTGACGGTGTTTCGAAACGACGCC
This sequence comes from Glarea lozoyensis ATCC 20868, assembly GCF_000409485.1. NCBI lineage: Eukaryota > Fungi > Ascomycota > Leotiomycetes > Helotiales > Helotiaceae > Glarea > Glarea lozoyensis. Next base: position 391,807 of record NW_007360990.1, on the reverse strand, counting down.
GTCCCGAGTTTGTATGCAACTGGATGCAGGCAGACGGGGAGTGCGGAAAGCACAGAGAGAGGCGTGACGGATGGTGGATTTGGGCTCGAGCCTGGAAGTTAGTCGCCGTTACCTTGCGAGATGTCTGGACTATCGCACTTCTCGCGATCATCCTCAATGAGCATCATATGATTTGATTATCTCCATCCTTCTGTGTTTGTGGAAGGTGGTTCGTCGTGGGTACGATTTCCTGGGAGAGCTCGAGCTCAAGCTTGCACAAGGGAACGGGAGGATCTTCCGAGGAAGCTCCAACCCTTCCCCTGCTATGAAGCGAGTGAAAAGCGTGACTTCACCAGGAATTCGGCCAGGTTCTCCCCTTTCTTCCAGTCTCCTTGCCGAGAAGCTTAGAAGTTCCTCCTCGGGCTCGGTTTGCTTCCCTTTGTCGCTTCTCGTAGCGAGTCAACCGAGCCCCTTGAGTCCAACATCTTTAATTCCTTTTACCATGTACGGAGTACACCCACAATCCGCGGTAGAACTTGCACAGCTGTTCATATCACGCTGCACTCTTCCTCTCTGCGACCGAGATAATTTGGTGAATAGAGTTAGCAGGCACCGCCCCCATCCACGACATCATCATGTCCACCACCCCTGGTGCGGTCTTGGTGCAGACTTCCGGCGAGACGCCATGTGTAGACGCTGTGTCACCGATCACTGCTGGTACCTTTCGTACCTGGCTAAGATTAATCCCAGCAGCTCAAACAGCACGGTTGGTGGGTCTGCGGAGGGTTTGCTCGAGCTTGCACTTCCCCTGCATCTGCTGGTTGCATTTGGCAACAATTTAGCGGACGACGGATCTCCCTCGCCTCCCCACAACAAAGAGTCTAGAAGCACAGCACAATCCATTTCGAGCCGCAATTACATTTCGCTTCTTACACACCCACAGCGTGGGAACCCAGCATGGGCGACTGATTCATTTGCTCCTGCATGCTTTTTGTGGTCCATACGACCAAGGCGGTGCCCCTCCGTCCCCCGTTGGTATTGTGCTATATATCGCGGATGCCCTCGCTTCCTCTTACTATTGATTGAATTCTTTCCTCCTCACCCACAAACCATTTCTGGTATTCTTGCCCTTGTGCTACACGCTCCTTCATTTTTCTTCTCACAATCCTTGATTCATATCTGTTGATACAGATATCGCATTCCTTCCTTAACCTACACTCAATCGAGCTTGATACTCTTGTGTGTGTTTTTGAACAGTCATTTCGACACATTACTCACTTTTCAGCACAAGTGAAATCAATACATATCACACAGTATCAGAGATACTTATTCTTCGACCGACCCAGAAAACTTCATTCTACAAAAATTTTATAGATCGGAATCGCAAACATGCATTTCTCACGAGTAACACTTTCGGCCGCAATCGCCTCGACGGCAGCAGCGTACAGCGCAACACAGCGAACATTCGCTGTCAATCATTTTTATGGAAAGGGACCTTTGGTTCAGGCACGCATGGATCCGATCATCAACCCAGGGGGGCCATCTGGACACGTACACGCGATTCAGGGAGGAAACGCTTTTGCGGTTACCATGACGGATACCCAGGCCTTGGAGCAGTCGACTTGCACGTCGTCTTTGGTTAAGAACGACAAGAGTAACTACTGGACTCCTTCTTTGTACTTCAAAGATCCTACTACTGGAATGTTGGAATCCGTGGAAATGTTCTACATGAACGTATACTACTTGTGAGTTGAGCGCGCGTCGTTGCTTTGTATATTTACTAACATCACAACAGCTTCGAACCGACCACGGACAAAATCCAAGCCTTTGAGCCAGGTATGCGCATGGTCATCGGAGACCCAACTCTTCGCAGCCCACCTTCATCCAAGGGCAACCTCAACCTTGATCTCGGAAACGGCCAGCCAGCCCAGCCCATTCAATGGACCTGCCCACGATCAAACACCAACGTCCCATTGTACCCAGCCGACTCAGACGGGCTTCACGGTGTTGGTATCGGAGACTCAAACAACAAGGGAGCTGGAACTGGATTCCCAGACCAAAACTGCGACGGATATGCCTCTCCTCTCCGAGCAGATATCCACTTCCCATCCTGCTACAACCCAAAAGCCGGTCTTCGGGACTACAAGACCAACGCCGTCTTCCCAACCAACTCCAAGTGTCCAGAAGGATGGATTCACACCCCACACATGTTCTACGAAGTCTACTGGAACACACCTAAATTCGCCTCTCGCTGGACCCCAGGACAAGGCAACCAGCCATTCGTCCTTGCCAACGGTGATCCAACAGGTTACGGTCTCCACGCTGATTTCATCTCTGGCTGGGACAAGGAAACCCTCCAACAGATCATCGACAACTGCGATGCAGGAGACGCCGGAATGGACAAATGCCCAGGTCTTATCGGTGGTCTGAATGACCCATCCACAACCTGCAACATCGTCTCTCCCATCGAGGAAACCATCTTTGGCACCATGGCCGCCCTCCCAGGTAACAACCCCATCTCCGAATGGGGCGCCAAAGTCGCTGGAGGAGTCGCATCCGCCGCAGGAGGAGCAGTCTCCTCCAGCGCCGCCGCCCTCCCAACCGTCGCCATCAAGATCCCAGTCGGCGCAACCACCACCGCCGTAGCAGCCGTCCAAACCACCTTCGTAAGCAGCGTCTCGACGCCCGTTGCCGCTTCTCCAGCAGAATCAACCGCAACCGGCACTCCCTCCACCAGCGCATCCGTCGCATCAGGCTGGACCTACAAAGGCTGTTTCGGCGACGGCGAGCACACCTCGCGCGTCCTCACCGGCATCACATTCGCCAACGTCGGCAAAGTCTCCAACACCAACTGCGTCGCCTACTGCGCCAAAGCCGGGTTCTCCATGGCGGGCACCGAGTTCGGCGGTCAATGTTTCTGCGGGAACGCCCTGAGCACCACCACTCCGCTCGACGACAGCAAATGCAGTATGCCATGTGAAGGCGACTCGACCCAGAAATGCGGTGGCAGTCTCGCACTCAGCGTCTATAGCACCGCTGCTAAGACAAGGAGACATGCTAGACATATGGCGTTGCATCTCTCTTAATCAGGTCCACTGATTGATACATAAAATTTCTCTTCTTTCGGCATCCACAGCCGCCTTTTTTATACATGGATTTTGTTTTGTTCGGGACGAAAATCGGGGATTTGATTGGGGACTTCAGCATGTAAACACTGTTACATTCATTCGTTTTATTGTATATTTTTTATTTTATTTCTGGCCTTCTGCGGAAGGAAGATGGGGTTTAGAGGGAAGAAGCGGTCGGATTAGATAGACTATGGATATGGATATCTTTTTTGGCGTGCTTTTATGACTGAAATGCAAAATCTCACGATCGTTTATGAGGAGCTTGGTTGATGTCTTGTGCCGGTACTGTGACGCGTGAAGGAACATTAAACTCCCCCAAAGCTTTCAACATGACATAAGAAAAAATCCGCGAAAATTGTCCGAGTGACGATGATCCTACGTGCCTGTGTGGCGAAGCACGCTCCGAGCTCGTGTTTGGTATGGAGGATGGGAAGGAGAGGAGGGGGAGAATTTGTTTTTGGTGTTTTTGGGATGTGTTTTTGGTGTTTTGTTTTGGGAGGTGAGGTTAGGTAAGGTTAAGATCGCCGTGCGAACCCTAAATAAGCTATATACACATACCCATTTTATTAATCTCGTTATAATCTTTTCTCTTATCTGAAGTCCAGTTCAACACCTTGGCCCCAAAAGCCTTACCTCTCATCTCCCCTCTGATCTCCCCTCTCCCCTCTCACTTACCACCTCAACCAGAAATCCCTCCCATCAAACAAACCACAACCACCCCATTTATCCTCATAACAGATTACTCATTCCCCAAAGAATAATCCCCAACAAAATATTCTCACGATTATAGCGTACGAAAGAAAACGACGAGATTGGTAGGTCAGGATATTTATCATTCGTTGTTTATGAGAATCCTGCTTGCTTATATTTTACCTGGTCGATAAGTTGAGAGGAGTGGTCTGGGAAATGTTTTGGATGGGGAATTTGTAGTGATGTTGATTGTCTGGTGAGATTTTTGGGCGTAGCTGGGAGGGTTGGGATTGATCTGTTCGAGATGTGGTTATGGGAAATGGGTTTTGGTAGTTGGGAATGTCTGTTTTACTTCGATCGATACTATATCTTGTTTGTAAATTAGGTGTCAATATTCTTACTTTGTTTATTAAAGGGGTGGGTATAAATTATTCTGTTTTAATCAGGGCAATGTTTAGCTATATTATAATCTATTTGCAGATAGGGTACTAGAGTGGGTTTGTTAACGAATGGGGTCGATAATGGGGAATAGGGTAGCCACTAACTGAACAGTACTCTATTCATGAACTCGGTATATCGCGAAACGTAGTAGAGATTATCTTTCGTGTGTAATACTAGCTCTCATGAATAACCCAATGTCACTATCCATATTAATTAGAGTGCAAATCCTCGGTTACGCTGTTTTACCACCGAACGCCGCTCTTACTTCAATCAAGACAACTGACCATTTACTTTTCTTTTTCGGCTACCTTGGTAAAAATTTGATGGGGGGAATGTTTATTCGAGATCAGTCTACGAATGGGGTTGTTCTTATATTTCTTTAAGCGCTTCAACTGCGACAATCTCGAATCACTCATGAGCTAACAAGATCCATCCAACTTTACCCAGTACTCTCTAGATAGTTATCCGTTAATGTTGACCTAAAATCACGTGTAATCTTCTTTCGACTCAGTTCTATCTATTCCTTTATATATACCTCGTACGAGCTCTGCTTACTTACTCTCCTTTAGACATCTCAATATATTACTTTCTCCCTCTATTGCTCACTCTACAACTTCCCTTCCCACGAAGGTTCATAGTTATCTTTTAGCCCAATCCATAACTAAATATCAAGAAAATTGCCCTATCCAATCCCATCCAAGCCAACGCAAATATTAATTTTCCATTAGTTAACTATCCATCGAGCGCGCTGTTTAAACGGAGACTGGAACTTGTAGGGGAGACAAACACGTATCGTGGTATATATTTATACTTTTGGAACAATCGGTAAAGAGGCTGATACTTTACGGTTCGTAAGACCTGGATAGAAGATCTGAGTTACACTAACGAATATACGAAGCGAACAATTTCATATCATGCCATTCACATGTTGCAGAATCTCTTCCGATGCTAAGAAATAGCACAGAGCGGATCTGGAAAGTTTATGTGTGGTATTAGCCCACTCATTTTATCATTCCCTTGTCAATGCTTAGTTCTGTAGCGAGAGTCGTTTGGTATTAGGGTGATGGATCACCACTTGTGAGAGTCGAGTACTTATTTTGAGCTCGTGTAGGCAAATGGAATCGAAATAGGAGGAATTGTTTCAAGGGGTTATGAGGATAAAGCTTATTTAGAAGTAGTGAGGTTACTCTCCTCTAGAGACTAAGTAAGAGACTAAGATAGAAAGATCTATAAGATTTACTAGGGGAGGAGAAAGGAGCTAGAGATACGCGAAGAATTAAGGATAAGAGAAGTTTTAGTAAGGGAAGGGATGGGAGGATTTATTTCCTAATAGTATTCTCAAGTCTCTTAACTCAGTGTTTATTCAATAGTGAGATAAAAAAAAGCCTCTGCTTCCCTAGAAGCCATGTGAGAGATAAAGATGGAAAAGTCTCCGGAATTTACTAGGGGAAGGGAAGGGAAAGGAGCTAGAGATACGCGAAGGATTAAGAATAAGAGAAGTTTTGAAGAGAGAAGGGACCGTGATCATTTATTTCCTAAATGGTATGTTTGAAGTTTCTAACTCAATGTTCAATCTGTAGTGAGATGAAAAAGCTATAGTTGGTTAGAAGTGAAATGATGGCCATCGCTAAATTAATAGGATGCGACATAAGTATTGAGCATACAAGAACTCTAAGATGAGTTGAACAACATATCTTGTTGAGTACCTCAGTAGCATTTCAACTCACCGCTATTATCATTATCTCACATACAGTCACATCACACAAAACCATTTCAGTGATCGAAAGCTTGTTTTGAAAATCAGAACCGATGTTAATTGAAAGCAATCCTCCCTCCTTTTGTTTTGCCGCTAGGCTCCGTCCACTGCTCCGCTTCCTTAGTCAGTGACCCTACTGAAAATTTGATGAGTGGAATATTGATTCAATTTCTGCCCTCGAATATGTTACTAGCGACGTCAGGCCTTTGGGTTTTCCAAGTCCTTTGCTTACAGCAGTCTCGGATCTGATACAATATCCATTCAACCTGGTCTACGACGACTTGTTATTTCTCCTCGGCCAAATTCATTGTCAAGTTGATCACGAGTAGATTGAACTTATGATTGTTAGATCTATTTTGAGTTCTTCTCGATCGTGTTGGTTTTCTTGAATAGTGAGCTTCTTTACTCACAATTTCGAATTACTGTTCTTGAAATGTTTCAGTCATTGATCATCCGGAATACGAAGTCATCGCCCATACGTGCGGCTCATTGCAGGACTCAAAATATCGGTTCAGTCATTCATTCTCTTTGAATTGCAAGTCATCGCCCATATGTCTGGCTCAGAACGCGGAGTACTTATCAAACCATCTCTATGAATCATATCAAATCCTATAAAGCTTCAAAGTTGAACTCCTTTTTCCTCCACAACATAAGCCTACCATTTCCTCTGTTTATAAATTAAGTAAACCACTCAGCTCAGCATGTCTTCCCACGGCAACAACCAAAAAGATCGTCAACACGAAAAACGAACGCGAGAACGAAGCCACAGTCACGAACTCGTCATCGCCAGACCAAACCACCGTCTCAACGTCTCGGCAATACAGAAGCAGCATGGGCGCCCCATCATAATAATCCAACCGCCGCGCAACACGCATAGGCTGGTCCTAGTAATACCGCGGGTCTACAGTCTGGACAACAAGGCGAGAATGACGATTTTATTAACCCGGTGTTCCAAAATTGGTGGGAAACAGCGGGATCCCCAGATTTCCCACCCAATATGACGGCGACCCATGGCCTCCAAAGCAGCAATCATCCCGCGCCTGGATCTGCTACGATGGGCACTTACCAAGAGGCTACTAGTCAGAGTGGTGCTTCAGGCCGTGGGTCTTCGACTACTTCCCGAGAGATTGCTCCCGCAGGACCTGTTCCGACCCAAAATTACCGACACCCAAGTTATTGTCCAGTCCCGGGATATTCTTCTTTTAAGCTTGACAATTACGAACACCAGGCAAACACCACAGCGGCTCATAGTAATATAGTTCAGAAACCGGACGCACTGAATAATTATGAACAGAGTAATACGGCAGTAGTTTCTACTCGACTCAATTCTCTAGGTCAACCGGTTGCTAGTTATGGTAATTTCGGTGGCCATGGACCGTCTGGTGATATGACAGCTCCTCAAAGCCAAGGGGGTAGAACTACTGGCTACGTTGGTAATTACAGTGCCCAGTCGGGTAGCTCAGTTTCAAGCTTTACGTAAGCCAACGCGGGTAGCAACGCTGGTCAGGGAAGCAGTTATATTTCAAATCAAGACTTCAACATGACAACAAATCAGCCCAGCAGCAGCTCGGGACATCAAGTCATAACATCTGCCCCTGATGAGTACGGCGGCTACAATGACGATTGGAGCCTGATCAAGTTTCCGGAGGGACCAAAGTTAACATGCCCTTTCAAAGTGTGTGACAAAAAGCGCCATAGTCATTATGTAGCTAATAACCCCAGCTCCGAAGAGCGAGACATGGTTGCGCACTTTGCATACACACATGGAAAACCAGTAGGAAACCGAAAGCGTAACGTTAAATGCCATGTTTGTCATATGGATTGGTTTTTTCCGCGGCTTCTTATCCAACATGAGCAGACTCCGAAACATAAGGAGGCCGTGCGGAGGCAGGAGGCCATACGCGCAGTAGTTGAAAGGAGACTAGGCTGATTGTAAGATTATTGTAGTTGAGCTGGTGGTTGTCGAATAGATCTACTCTTCTGCGCCCTCAACCAAAGAACTCTATCATCGGCGCTCACGGAAGCAAATTCACCCTATTTTTTGACACCAAATTAATCAACAAATCATTAAATCACCAAAAAATACCTCGTTGGTCTCACAGAAGCGAACTCACCCTATTTCATAACACTAAAATAATCAACAAATCGCCCAAAAAAATACCTACATCAACCTACCTTGCGGAAGCGAATCGACCCTATTTCTTTTCCACTAGAATATTCAACAAATCACCAAAAAAACAAACTTACCCCTAGACTTAGATTTCTTTTATACTAAACATATTATATATACATAGACCTTTCCTATCCTAAAAAGGACTTTCATGTAAATTAAATAAATACATTAACCGACTTACGCCAAAACCACTCCCGATAAACTATACTAGTGACTCCTCGTCAAGAAGGTGAAAAGTTGAATAATCTCACATATTCTCGCTCTCAGACTCGCATTCTGACCATGAATTCCAGCATTCATTAACGTGAAATATGGCTTTGTCGTACGATTCTTTTGGGGTCGAAGGGATGGATCACCACGAGTATTTATTTTTGCGTAGGAGGCGTGTGAGTCGCACTTAGTGGCTGGTTAGAATGATTAGAAGGATTGGATGTAGATGGAACCTTGAAAGAGATGTGCGCGGAAGTGTATTTGATGCAATGGATGTGTTAACAGCAAAATTTATTTCTGGGGGTTGTTAGACTTGACATGATTTTGCATGATTGAATGAAATTGGTTGTAGAGCAAACACCATCAAACACCTGGACATAAAGGCTGTGTGATGCAAACAAGTATCACTGTTTTTTTTCAGCGTCAAAATCCCGTAAGAAGCCGAGATGAACAATCTGCGAGGTTTTCTAGGCTAGGAGAGTGCCAACAAAGCAACCTTAAAGACGAGAAAGATGAAGTATAAGAGATGAGAATTGGTGCGGGATAGTTTCTGATGTTTCATTTCTCAACGAGCCACACCCATGAAATAGTAATGCCAAACGCAAATATTATCGATGTTAGATGTGGAAAGGTTCTATTTCGCTAGGATGTCAATTAAAGGTCATCGTTGTAATATTTACCTCGAACGTATATCTTCTGGAAGACTCTTCGTCAAGTACAGAATATTTTAAGCTGGATTAGTGGATCTAACTTCAGCAGAGAACAACTGCGGTGATGTCGAATAGTTGAGATTTCCGAGAAGTCAACTTCATGGTTAAGAATGAATATTAGTGAATAGTACAGTTGGTATTTTATTCATAAACTCACCTAAAGAAAGCTGTACTTCACCATACTCGTCGGCTATCTCAAAGCCGCCATAAGACTAAACACCTGAAGAGATATCTTTTTCGTGCAGTTCGCACTCTTGAAGCCCAAATACACATGTCCTTAGCAGCTCTATTTCAACTATAAAGCTGCGAATTGCTACGCAAAAATCGTTCAACAGTAACTTTCTGTAAAGGATTTCTTCTGTAGTGTTATGTTATCGCAGTGATTTCATGCTTTCCAATCCCATCCCAAAAGCTTTGGCGCTGGGAACCGCATTTTCTGAAGCACTTGTAAGGATTCCTTCCTCTGTGCAGCCTAAACTGAAAGCCTGCATAAACCCCGTTGATAAACTGGTGATTTCTACATATATACACTTTGCAATTCGAAACCCAAAAACAACGTTCTTTAACCCAAAATCATAGTCAACATGTCCAAAGCCATCGTGGTATCCATCAAATCCGAACCCATATCTATCTCCATATACAAACCATTTGTCAAACCCCAAACCCCCTCACATAACAACACAACACCCCTCCAACTTCCTCAAAACCTTCGGCAACAACTTCTTCGCCAACTTCTCCAACTCCTCATTATCATTATTATTACCACCATGCTGCTGTTGACTCTGACCACCATGTTGCGGCGCTCCAGGGTACCCGCCTTGCTGTTGTCCACCATGATGCTGTTGCTGATTATTATGATGTTGCTGCTGACCTCCATAGTTACCGCTCTGTTGGTTCGTGTTCCAAGAGTGTGCTGGTGGCATGGTAGCTGGACCACCTTGGAGATTGATGTACATACGTCCCTCATTTTCTTCTGTCGCGTATTGAAGGCCTAATTGTTGGCATACCTGCTCGACGCGAGGCTTGATCTTCTGAACATGGTTCACGGAATGATTTCCCTTCCCAACAATTCTACACCCCCAAATCATCAGCTCTCTCCCCTCCATATAAAAAGGATACCAACTTACACATGCAAATGACTCTGATTATTCTGCTGCGCATATCTAATCCTCGCCTCCAGAATATCCTCCGCCTCCTCCACAAACTGCCCATGCAAATCAATCGTATCATCCGCGACCCTCCCCGGCGCATTATTTTCCCTAAAAATAAAATCCGACGCCTGTTTGTTATACTGTTCCATCTTGCGACCATGCGCCTTTCCCTCTTCACTCAAATCATGCGCCGCGCCTCCATCGCCAGATTGGTACGCCTGGCGGGAGCGCTCGAAGCAGTTACCCCGCTTCGAGGCTTCGGCGCGCGCGAGGTCGCGAAGGCGATCGTATTCTGCTTCGGCTGACTGGGAGGATTCGTGGTTGAATGCTGTGGGAGGTCAATTAGCTGTGATGCTGGTGATTTAAGCAACTCTGATGCGCCGTCGCAAACGTACCGCGACTCCCAGTCATCTGGCCCATTTTGACTCCTGAAGACATCTTTGCGGCGGTATGACTGTCTTCTTTAAGGCGGGATATTTACAATGGGTGGGAAGCAATGCAATTGACAGATAGTAGCAGGATCGCAAGAAGAGAAACAAGGTTGGTGTTGACCTCGAAGAAGAAAGTCGGGGTGGTTGCTAGCGTGTCGTGGTCAAATAAACTTGGTTCCAGCTGCAGGGACAAGGCAGCTAGAGATCTGCGCTAGGATCTCGCTCAGCTTGGTAGGGGTTCAATGCGGGGGCACAAAGTGCAAAGGGGGCTTATCACGTGCAATTCAAGAGCAACATTCAGCTGAAACTCAGCTTGTAGTGCTTACTGCTGTCGGTTTTAAGCACTATGAGAAGACAAAAATCATGTTAATACTTAGTAGTAAACATTCTACAGAAAACTGTAATTGTAAAAAGTGTAGATTGGGTTATCATTGGCTAGTATTTGGGTTAATAACCTACAAGAGCTTCGATTTAGGTAAGCTTAACATTCCCTTTCAAGATAACAGCTTTCTGAGGATTAAGCTTCTGTTACTATTTTAGTTGACATATTCTTAATACACTAGAGCTAGTTTTGAAGAAACATAAGTTGAAGTCTCATGTAGTTTTCGTGTAACAACCGCAATCCGTCTCTGTGCTTAGAACAAATTTTTCAGTGGTGGATCAAACCAAGATTTCCATAGTTGTTTGGGAATAGCTTACAAAACTGAGAGAAACCAGAAGTTCTAGAGAATATCTGAGAATAGATAGACTGGTAGTTGAGTAGGTAAGTTCCTTTATTCTAGACTATAGTTAAATATTCATATTCTTTCTCTAGTCTATCTTGAAGTACAAAGAGAAAGTCAAAATTGCTATAACACATTCCGATAAGTCTATAGACATTTGACAAGTGTTCGGATTGTACTTCTCTAAGTACATATGTTGGCGAATCATCGCCTAGGTAGTACACGGAATCACCGACCTGTGTTGATTCTGGCACAACTACCATAGTGTCAACATTCGGATCATCGTGACAAGAAACCATGGCTAGCCTTCTCCCATTCAAAAACCGCAACTGGTCAGTACGAATGAAATCGTGAATTGTGTTGATAGCTGAGAAGAAATTATGTGAGAGCAGTGAACAGTTATATCTGTCAGGGATATGCCTATAGCATATTCCACTGAGTGCCAAAGCAGCAATGATTTCCAGAGTATCGAAATCGGACGTGGGCACTAAGGGTTCGCGTATTGAAGAATCAAATAAGAACCCTATCAACTTTTCCAGTACGATGGAAACGTTAACCGAGCTAGACAGACCAGCACGAGAACTACATCTGTCTCGTGCTAAATTAATTATTTTCAGCTTATCTTCCTTTTCTCGCCGTTTCCATTGCCAGGAGACGTAGTCGAATGTATCATGCTCAGTGGTCTCAACCCATTGGGGATTCCTCAAGCCTCTACTCTCGGAATAAAGGATTTTAGAGCCAACCTCAGACACGTAGCCTAAAAAGATCCCTTGAAGCTTTAATGCAGGTATGCTTTGTGGCTCCCACTTGATATGGCGCTGCGGAAGATTTAATGATGAAATGAACCATTGTAACTTGAGTAGGTCAGCAGGAATCTCTCGACTTTGATATTTCGACTCTTTCGTCCAATCAGTCACCCATGAGGGAAGATATTCTGTTTCTTTGTCGTCAGTGTGGACAAGAATTTTAAGACTGTTCGAGGCTTGAATAATGTCAAATGTTGCGCCAATAAGAACATCGTGGTAATCGATGTCATAATTTGGCGAGATCGTTGGCACTTTGAGACCATCGTGTTGAGAGTCTGGAATAACACCGAGATGTCCGTAAATCATATCTCTTCCATCCGTTACACCAAGGCCGCGCCGAATGATCAGGCAATCTAGAAGTGTAAGGGTAGGAGTTGTGTTATGATGTCGGGAGAACAGAGAGTTTTGGTAGGCCCGCATCCTAACTCGCGCGGTATTCATCTGGTCGACAAGTGCAAGATCACCACTTGTCATGCTTCTCAATGCACCCGACGACCCCAAACTTGTCGTATCTCCATCACCAAATATAACATGAAAGATAAGCCAGAGAGAATTCCAAGTGATTCGATGGATCCCACATTGAACCCACGGATCAGTGGACAAAAGGAGCTCCTGGAATACCCATATTCTAGAGAACCAGGAGCGATTGAAGATTTGGTTCTTCCAGACTTCAATGTGCACCAGCCGCCGTTTATCGCCGGCGGCAGATCGAAGATGACCCGTGGTATGCGATTGGATCTTGATGTCATGTGGTAATGCTCCAAATGCAGCTGTAATCTGCTCATTAGAGTCTCCCAAATAGATAATTGTTCGTCGTGCGCCCTGGTAGATATCACGCATCTGGCCAACTTGATCCGATCTTTCTCCATTGTCTTTCTGATTGATACATATCGCATCAACCCAAAGTCGTATTGCGTGACTCGAATCCCGGACGTTCCGTAGTATTGTCTTGAGGCTGGCGCTGATAATCATCGTACAGCCGTTAACGATGATTTCTCCCTTCTCCGTGGACGATCCCCAAACATATGAAAGAGCAGTATAATGGTGGACAAAATCACAGCGATAATCGCTGAGCCGTGCTGTTTCCATCGTGCCATGAATCTGCTGGTTTGTGGTTGGCGATGGATGAAGATGAAGCAGCCTAAACCGGTCGTGGGGCCGAATTACCTCCCCAGGACGTCCATATAGAGGCTGGTATGAGAACTCCGTCGCCGCAGTCAGTACCATTCTCTCGTTGTCCAACATGGAGGTTCCGAAGTGTTTGTGCTGCAGGTTGTTCTCTCGTTAGGTAAATCACCTACAATCAACCCGACGTCGATAAAGGGTAGGTGGTTGGACCCACTCTCCGAAAAGTGTGTTCCTCCACTCTCGACCACCCCTAAACAACCAATAGTATAACACGGATTAAGGCTTTTTATGTAGACGTAAAGAAAAGGTCTTAAAAAACTTCCTCTGAAATAGTAGCATGGCGCGTTTTTGAAATTGTTAGCCAATGCAATTGGACAAACGTAACACTCACTGAAATTCATTCTTGATGGCAGAAGATATTCCAAGTATAAGAAAAGCATCCGGCTCTCAGCTGTGATTAAAAACAAGCCTTTGATTAAGCACACTGCGACACATTGGTCTGATCAAAACGCCTCCGGCCGAACTCCGTTCGCGATGCCAGCCCCCGTTCATGTCCCATGCAAATGTTTATCCTGCGGCTTCCTTTACCTGACCGGTCGTCTGCGGAGGTTCGTCAATGAATTGAGGAACTTCGTCAACCATGAAACTTGGCGTAGACTCCGCACCCATACCCTCGAATTCGACCTCATCGCCAAGTGCCTCCAACTCGGCATCTAATTCCGCCTCATCTACATCATCTGGGATGTCATAACTCCTGCTGATGCTCTCCTGTATATCATTTCCAATATCCATCAAATCAGCCATCTCGTCCTGCATGCGCTCGATTTTGTCAATATTAATCTTTCCATATTGCTGTTTCAGCGATTTATTGGTCTGCTTCATCGCATCTACAGTCGTCATGACGTTCTTCAAGTTATCCTGCATCATTCCAGCTTGCTCCATATTCCAGGATTGCTGCTGTAGCTGGTCGCGCTGACCCTCGTACATTTTCCGACGTTGAAGTACTTTAAGTGCCTTTTGTTTGATAGCTGTCTTTCCCGGTCCGTCGCGCATCTTTGCCAGTTTGGCTTGATAACCTTGTAATTCAGCATTTATGGCTGCCAATTTTACGTCGATGGATTCTACTCGCTCGTCGACCTAGACAGTCATTAGATGGGAAGATGAGATGGGGATAGTCGGAAGCCTCTTACATTTTTTATTGCGCCCGTCAAATTTGGCTTAGGAGCTGAGCTCTTTGCACCAAATAGGCGGTTCATTTTGAAGAGTGTGTGATAACCGGAATGTTGTGATGGAGCAACGTGAGCTTTGCGGTCGCTGTTCGAGGTTCAAATACGTAGCCCCGTCTCGTCTCTACTGGTGCTGCCTGGAGCTTGCCCCGGTATGCGCACGCGTAGATCTTGTCTGTGCTTCGAAAGTTTTTGGGACGACGTGTGCAGATTGCGAGGGGGAAAAGCTACAGTAGGTCTGTCTTAACTGTGTCGTTGGTGGTCTCGTGGGCTCTCCGGGGAGATGTATAGTGTCTCTTGTGGTGTTGCTTTAACAATTGTCGGATATGATCTATTGTATAATTACTGAGACAAAGATGCTGAATAAGACAGAATATCTTGACTCTAAATGTCGGTATAAAGAGCTTGTCGAAAGTTTGTGTCTGTCCGCAAGTTGACCACGAAGCTGTGTGCCCCGCGAGGCTCACCATGATGTCGTCCCATCGGCCTAGACACTGGTGGTCGGCTTGGCATCCGATTAGTGACCGCTCCGAAGTCCGGCCATCCTCCTGATCACGTGTCGTGATTGGAAAAGTTCCAAGTTTTTTGTTTCAGGACTCATAACGAAGCGCATGCACTGACCGGCTGCCAGGTGGCAGACGTATGACTTTGAATGCTCTCGAAACGTCATATCTGCCAACATAATAGTGGCACTTTGTCTCACAGATCAGATCTTGGATATCTTGCCGTGTAACCTCGAGCTGTGATAGTCTTCTGCGCTAACCACTGCAAATACCGTCAATCACATCCTCAGAAAGGGGCTGCCAAATCACGGGAAATTGTTAGGCGCGCATCAGAGCCGCCTTGGCCTGGCTCGCTGGCTGCCCAAGCTATCCGCAAATCTTGAAGCAGACGCAGAACCTCCAACAAACCACCCCATTCTCCCATCTCCCATCTCCGGAACAACCATAAACACCCCTCCACCGAGCTCACCTGGTCTTGCGATCGCAACATTGAGGGGAATTGTAATTCTACTACTCTTCTATTCTTGTTCTTCTTTTGATACCCGACACTTAACTGCATCCTCTGCACCGTCACTTCTTCTTTTGCACGGTACTCGCACACATAATCCGGTCGGCTCTCAGCAAGCGGCGCTGCCAACTCAGTCCATCTGCAGCAGATCCGGCTTTGCAAGCCCTAGTCTCGCCCGCACCACCGCCGCTCAACGTGAGAAATACGACTGTACAATAGCACTGTCCCCAACGACATATTCTGTATGTTCCCATCTTCTTGCTAGGCCAGAAGCGGATAAAGGCTGCTGGCGGGGCCCGACCCGCGCCTGTTGTGCATAGGCATCCGCGGTCACCTCAGAGCTGTTGGACCTTCTCTGGACCTCACCGCTAACTCTCGCCTGTACAGACAACCTTCGCGACCCAATCTCCTTTACGAATTCACGATACGGGCTTAGATAGGACCTTCATCATCAGCTACGTCTGATACGGCGCCTTGTTGGGGATTACATAGTCTGGATATCTTTAGCGACAACACATATACACGCATGACCAACGTGCGTCTACGCATCGTCCGCGAAAACGAGTACCACATCGATCCGCTTTCAGATTATCGGTGTCATTCGGGCGCTGTAACATAATTCAAGATGTTTTGGAGGTTTGGCGCAGGTTACAACCATGCGTCCGCAATTGATACCCTGCTTGAAAAGAACGATGTCACTCTCGAAGAGTTGCTGGACGAGAGCGACTGTATCCAGGAGTTAAAACAGCATAATACCAAACTAATCGAATTTCTCAGAGAGGACAAAATACTTGAAAGATTGCTAGAATACGTCACAGCACCCAAATTAGAAGCTAAAACGGGAGAGTCTGCAGCGGATGAAAAGGACGAGGATGGCGAAAGTAAAGGCAAGGAGCGGCTAAGCTATGCAAAAGCGTTAACAGAGGAGGACGAAGAGGAGAAGGAAAAGAAACGAAATCGGTATGCCTACGTTGCAGCCGAAATCTTGTCCTCGGAGAACTGGTCGATCTGCGAAGCTCTGATGGAAAACCAACCTCTATTGCGCAAATTCTGGAATTTCCTCAAGCTTCCTCCGCCTCTGGACCCACTGCAGGCCAGCTATTTCACTAAGGTCAATGAGACTCTGCTTGATAAGAAAACAGAAGAAATGCTAGCGCTATTCAAATCACTTGATGGAGCGGTAAAGAATATGCTACAGCACGTAGATTCTCCTATGGTAATGGACTTGCTCCTCAAAATCATCAGTTTGGAAAAGGCCGAGGGAGGCCAGGGAATAGTCGATGTAAGTTCGTCCAATACACTGCTTCTGTTTAATACTGACGTGAACCCATTAGTGGCTTCACTCCCAGGATTTAATGCCTATTCTCCTATCGTTTCTTTCTTCAGAGCACTCGTGGGCAACGCAGACCTCCGCCGGCGACTTCCTTAAAGCCATCATTACTATATCCGCAAATGCTTCACAGAATGAGCAATCATGTATAGGTCCAAACGAGCTTACCCGGCAGCTGGTCTCCCAGACATGCATCGAAAAGTTAATATCCGATATGCTCAAAGGGGGGAACCCGCTCACAGTCGGTGTTGGAATCGTGATTGAAGTTATCCGAAAGAACAACTCAGATTACGATCCAGATGTAGGAGCTGAAGCGAATTCGGCTCCTTCCAGTCGCGACCCAATTTACCTCGGTACACTTCTCCGAATGTTTGGACAGCGCGTTCCGGATTTCATGGACTTAATCTTGAGTCCAAATCACACAATTGGGGGAGGAGATGGACCTGTCACAATTGAGAGGAAACAGTTAAACGCCGCTTTTGGCGGAAAGATTGAACCCCTTGGTTTTGACAGATTCAAGACTTGCGAATTGATGGCCGAGCTTCTACACTGTAGTAATATGGGCCTGTTGAATGAGCCTGGCAGTGAAGAGTTTGTCAAAGCTAGGGATACTGAGCGCGAAAAACTCAAGGCCGAGGGCAAATTGCGTCTTCTCATGTTTCCAGAGTCGGAAGATGACCTTACTATGAAGTCTTCAACTCAAACTCGGTTAGGGTCTCCTGAGAGTTCTAGGAAGCTGGAGGTCCAGAACGCGTCAGATGATGATGGATTCGAAGAAGTCACGCATTCGGCAGATCTTGGGGATGATGCCAAGGATGATTTCGACGAGAAGGTTGAGGGTGAAGATCTGCTAGGTCCTTCAAGTACAGGGACCCCGCTCTCATTCACCGATAATGATGATCTCGTTGACGAGCCATTAAGCTCTCCACGAATCAAAACTGATACGCCTGAACCACTTGAGAAGCAAGGCTCAAATGAGGAGACCAAAAAAGAACCTGAGAACTCGGAAGCAAACTCTGATGCAATCCCCGCGTTAGATGGGCCACTGTCGCCACCATCCGCTCTCGCTTTGGATGTGGAGAACATGGGGCTGCAATCTGAAGAGGACGGGAAGAAAGAGGAGGATACCCTAATGACAGACTCACACTCAGAAGATACCGACAGGTCGGTTGTCGAATCAAGCAAACAGACACTAGAGTCGTCCACAGAGTCCACCGAAAGCCAATCTACGATTAAAAAGGAATCGTCTCTGGACACTGAAGAGAGTACACCAGCTGTCACAGATGATTCAACGTCCACAAGCGAAATGCCTCATAGTGAAGATATTCCAGCGCCATTGTTCGCAAAGAAAACCGAACAAGAACCCAGTGCATCAGCCGGAGCACCAGCCGGTTCAGAGGCTACTAATAATCCAAACACTTCGAGCGTAGAGAGCCCGGATACAACGATGGGTGAAGCAGGAGATAGCTCAAACTCGGTCTTGATGGGCAATACAGATGAGCACCTACAGCATTCTTTGGCGGATCCACCCGCGGCTCCTGTCGTTGGTGATTTCCTCAAAATGCAGTTTGTGGAACACAAGGTGGTTCCAACTATTCTTGTAGGTAACAAATTCCAATGAACGAGATACGCAACTGACTTTCACAGGATTTCTTTTTCCGCTTCCCCTGGAATAATTTCTTACATAATGTTGTTTATGATGTTGTACAACAAGTATTTAACGGGCCAATGGACCGGGGGTTCAACCGCTCTTTAGCTATAGATCTTTTTGAGACTGGAAATATCACCATGCGTATTGTTGATGGCCAGAAGAAGAGCGACGACGCGCAAGAGAAGAACAAGATGCGCCTTGGCTATATGGGCCATCTCACCCTCATTGCTGAAGAGGTGGTCAAATTCACCGAACGACACCCACCGGAGTTGCTGTCAGAATCTGTTTTGGAGAAAGTTATGAATGGAGAGTGGATTACCTACGTTGAGGTGACACTAGCAGAAACCCGCGAGCGGGACAATGCCATCCTCGGAGGTGTACGACCTGATGTTTCTGTTGGACCACGACAAGCAGTGATGAACGCAGTAAATGCAGCAAATAATTTTGGAAGTGGATCGTCAGCATTGGCAGAAGCAGGTCTCAACGGGAATGCTGGCCTCGACAGCATAGATCTCGCGAATGGAAATGGGACATCTAGCTTTGCGCTTGGTGGTACTCTTCTCAGCGGTTTCGGAAGCTCGAGTGATGAAGAGGATGACGAGATGGACGAAGATAATGATGAAGAAGGATCGAGGAATAATGGCGCGGCTGAAGTGGGTCTTTCTGTTCCTCCAGCCCCCAATCTTGACAAGTTCGATGACGATGAGGTCGATTACGAGTATTTGGAACAACTTGATCGCGAGACCCCTCTATTTCCAGAGGGAGAAGTCCGTCATCAATAGAGTATTGTTTCGTGTACATTATCATAGCTTGGTGGTTTTCTGGTAGCACTGTCTAGGCCGCCAAAGACAGGTCCAAAAATCATACTTGCAAAACATGTCTTTTCATTTGTACTTTGAGCCTAAGAACGGAACGAATCTCACGGGATCTGGATCTATTTCATCATCTCATATTCTGATCTCTGGTCGAAAATTGGTATTAGCCAAATACTAACATCTTACCTCCCTAGTTCTCCCGCTACATTTCCACACCTTCAACAACCACAGCAACATCCGGCTCCGACATGGAACCACCTTCTGCCCCCCCTCCACCACCACCACCCCTCAACATCCCTCCCTCCCGCGCCCGTCGCCAACTCGCCGCCCGTCTCGCGCTCCACTCCAAACAAAACCAGGAATCAGCCAACAACAACATCGAAGCCGAGAAATCCTCGCCCAATAAACAAGATCTCAACCCTTTCGCCGCGGACGAAGACGACGATTCGGATGCCGAGGACGCGGATTTCACGATTGGCGATCTGGAAGCTGACGAGGAGGGGCGCGGACATCTCCCGCCCAACACGGGGCTCGTGGGCAGCGAAAAGCCGATTATGGAGGCGGGTGATCATGTGGGTGTTCCCCTTAATCTAACCGGTGGGTCGCAGAAGATCCTGCGTGCCAGTTTCCCTAGTATGTGGCCGTTTGGCGGCGTGCTTAAGAGTGCGAATCAGGATGGGGATAGGGATGCGAATGGGGGGTTTGATGAGCTGAGTGCTGACGCGATGCGTGAACAGGATGGGGAGGGTAGTGAGGATAGTGATGATGAGGGGTTTGGGGGGAGGGAGCGCGAGAGGGGGTTTGGTGGGAATGGTGGAGGGGCGAGGGGGAGGAGGAGACTGAGTAGTACGACGGAGGCGAAACGTAGGACTAGTCTTGTGGATGATGATGAGGAGGATGAGGAGGTTGTGCATGTGGGCATGGAGATGGCGGGGGGTGAGAAGGCCGGTGCGGAGGATGATGGGGAACTGGTGGAAATTAGACATGCGGAGGGACTGGGGGAGAAGTGAGCAGTTGGTGTAGATGTTGGAAAGGTGGGGAGGGGGAGAACGGTTGTGTATTTGTATGATATAGAGAAGGATGAAATTATTGGTTTGCATGATGGGTAAGTGTTTTTTTCGTTTTTATGATGGGTATGGGAGATGAGGGTTTAGTGTGTGGTTGGGTGGGTGTTTTGTATAGTAGTTATTTATATTCCATGTCCCTTTCGCGTTATATCTGATCTCATTCTATGTATCCGTTTATAAAGTTTGTACTATACTACAACGACTTTGAATTCATCTGTTTTGTGTGTTGTCATTCTGACGCTAATACACCAAGATTACTGCTTCTTTTCCTAGTTTTTGCATTATCTATAAAATCAAATTCTTAATCACATGTATTCAAAAAATACATCTCATTCTCATCTCTTATTCTCAACTCTCATCCTTTAACTCTCGCAAATCATATACATCATATCCAGAGCTACCACTTAATATCCTGCAAAGCGCTGATACCAAGTACGATTATGGGTATATCTGTGAGTCTTGTCGTTTTTCGTTTGCATGACCAACAGGTTTACAGCCTCGCCATCCTATAATTGGTAGTACTAGGATAAGATATTCAAACATATTTTCGTAGCTGAGGTTATTGGTTTGAGCAGAGACAAAGCCATTAAAACCCAGAAGCTGAAGATAGCACTTCTTTGAACCAAAATTGTTCGAAATTCACAGATGCTTCGATTCGGTCTCTTTGCCGTTTGAAGGATGCGTGAGAAGTAAGATTAAGCTAGATTAGGCTACCTGTTTTTCGAGGGGTGGGGCGGGTGGCTGCTGTCTTCGAAGCGCAAAAGGACTTCTTTATCTTAACTGGTAGTGCCCGTTTGCTCCCCCGAACTTTAGGAGATGACTACTAATTTGTGTTTAAGTTTACTTGCCCCCCAAACAATTCCATCTCAATTCTTCTCAAAGACTTTTTTCCTCTTTAGCCTGCAGTCTCTTCACTGACTTTTGTTCGTGGGTCAAATAGAAACTTGACACTTCTCTGACTCAGTACAATTGCTCGCTAGCCATTATGCCACCACCAATGAGTCCTGCTGTACTCACCACAGACAAAACACCACTCTTGTTCTGCAGCCCAGGCGACCCAAGCATCTGTTCAGATACCGTTGAGAGCTCTTTGACAGGGCAAAATACTCTTGACTTGCCAAATCTTTGGCCACAAGGCACACATCTTCGAGTCAAGATACTACAACCGCAACACGTTCATCCTGGAGTCAAGAGAATCATCGAAGATGCTGTCAAAACTTGGTCAAGTTCACTATCTGAATCTATTAATGTCCAGTGGGTTCAATCACATGAAAGTGCAGAGATTCGAATATCGATCACGAATGACGCGCCGAACTGGAGTGCTCTAGGCGCTAAGGCTTCTGAAATTCAAGATCAGAACCAGGCGACGATGAATGTTACACTTGATGGCTGGATGAATCAGAAGATAGACGACATTCAGTTATACATTTCAAGAGTTACTGCTCATCTGTTTGGCCACGCTCTTGGTTTGTGAGTTACACGTGTTACTTTCAAGTTCTCAAGAATCACCTAACATTCAAACCCGTAGACCACACCCTTCGATCAAGTTTTCTTCGCCATGGAACTTCACCGAGCTCGAAAATCACTGCGGCTCGTTCTTCGCCACCGTGGTCATGTCCTCAAATGGTTACCCAGGCCTCTTAAACCCACTGTCCATCATGGCCTTTGATCGCCCAGGCATCCTAGGCTCGGGCGTAAACGAACACCACGGCGGTCTTATCGTCGACAGCGAAGCTCTTGATCTTCTCCGTCGTCTTTACCCGGCTTACAACATCTTCTGCCCCTCCATCGGCGTCGTATGCACCCAAACTCTCAAGTTCAAAGGCGGGATCCACGTGCAGCCCGCAACCCAACGCTTTCTGACTCAGAAAACTGCCAATGTCATCACCGGAATTTCATACATCGACATGGGCCTACACGGCAATTTTAGGTTAACGTCTTATCCGCACGAGATCCAGAAGGGTTCGTCTTTTGATGTCACACTTGGAAGTTGGCATGATACACACATCTATGACGCCAAATGCAGCGTCATGAGCTTTGCAGAGGAAGATCCTCGAATATTGACAGGGAGTGTAGAGTCTGCAGAGCTCAGAGGTGGTAAGCTTAATTGTTCAACGTATGTTTACTTTCGGAGACCATTTCGTCAGACGCCGAACGTAGTGGCCTGGGTTAGTGGGTTTGATTTTGCCAAGGACAAAAACTTACGAATTGAAGTCAGCGTAGACGAGGTCTCGAATCTGGGGTTCAGGTTGCGTATGAATACTTGGCTTGGTATACTTTCTTCCGTCCAATAACAGAAATACACAGCTAACACAAAACACAGACTCAACAGCCTACAACATTCGCGCCACCTGGCTGGCCCACGAACAGGATCAATACGACATCCGCTCCGGCACCTTCGAAACACCTCACCATGGCCTCATACACACACGCGAAGACAAACTACGCGTAGGATACACATCCCCCATGCGCAAGAAACCATCAAAGATGTTCGCCGCGTTCACGTATATAGATGTCGAGACCAAGACGAATATACGGTTGGAGACGAGGATTGAAGGTTGGAATGAGAGGTCTGCTGAGGGTTGGTTTTCGACTTGGGAGAGAGAGAGTAGGTTCTTCTGTTTGAGAGGGTGTTATATTGCTGTTTTGTAGGTGTGTGGGATCCGTTTGGTTATGAAGGCGGATGTAATAAGTTGACTCGAATCATCCTTTCTGTAATATTAGAGTGATCGGAAGTGGGGTTTTCTCCAAGAGGCTTGTTAATTGTTCTCAAAGAGTCAAAAATGCAAGCGCATAGTAAAATGTTTCAATATTTGTGCCTACCTACTTCCGCGTATTGAGGAAAGACACGTACATGCCACAAAATTATCATCGGCCGGCTCACTTCGCATATCGATGCGAATGACGTCCTCTGTGCCGTTGACAAGTTGTTGGGTATCAAAGAATGTGAATATTGTAGCTTTAGAAAACGTACGTCAGTTGGGCAAGTTGTTATTGGGACGTTGCTGTATCGTCCGTCCCGAGGTCGTAAAGGGGCTGACAACTTCGTTGGCCGAGGAGGTTTTTGCGCACTAGAAAAGTGGGGCGAATTTGGTGGTTGCTTGGTCTTGCTTCCTCGCCAACAACGAAGCACTTTGAATGTTGATACCCTCCGATATATTGAAAGATCCCGAAGAGGTAAATTAGCTGGCTCTGAGTTAACGTTGACGGGGGTAGACACTGAGCAACACTGCGCTTTCAGTGGTATGCAGTAGAACACTTCAACCATTTCGATCCCCTGTATCTGAGATTCTGAGGTTTTTGCGCATCCGAAAATAGTATCCGAGATATTAGCAGCCTCAAGATTCCTTGACCTACATCTGCAGCCCCATGCAGCATGGGAACTGTCATCAATTAATGGCCAAAACGAAGAGCAAGATGCTGTGTGAACAAGGCGAGGACGCCACAGGAGAGATGTTTCTCGGCTCAGCCCGTTGGCTGGTACTTGGAAAGCTTTATATCGAGTCAGCGTGCATCTTTCACGATGACTCCAGAGGTTATCTAAACCATCCTTCTATCTATCTTGTCCAACAAGAAAAGAATCAAGCACATCGAAAGAAATGACCCAACCAGTTGTCAACCGGGGAGGTGCCCCTGAGATAGCGTGGTCACGATCAAGAGAACGAAAGTTGGTCCGCTTATACACAATGACAAAACTGACAATGCCTGAAATACGAGAGGTGTTGAGACGAGATGGATTTTCCCCAAGGTGGCTACCCTCAAAATGACTTACAATTATACGAGGTGGTCACTTGCTAAAACTTAATAAAGGATTCGCAACATTCAAACGAGGCTCAAGATGCTTTTTGGCAAATATTATTCAAAGAATCATGCGCTCTATAGAACCAAATGCAGTCGCAAGATTATGGCGCGACTAAGACTTATGAGGCAACTCAAGAAACAACGAGTTTCGGAACGAGTCCATAAAACGACTGTGCAACACAGTGCACCCACTCGCCTCTCTACGCCTGTCGAATTTGCGAAAGATCGAACGAACAATAATCAGAGCACAGAAGTCTCGCTCGGATATCAGGCGCTGCCTGAAATATCCTCCGATATCTTGTTTGTCAATCCGGCTGACCTGTTCTTGGTCGGGCCCGTCTTACCTACGGAGCTTCAAGCACAGGAAGAAGGGCAAATTGAGTCCACATATCAGAGCGCTACGAAGCGAAAATCTGTCGTTAACGAGCTACACCTAGAAGTTCCATGCTCACCAATTGATCAGGGCTCAATTGCTCAAAAGCCTCACAACGCCAACAGTTCGGATGTTGCAAGCAGTGCCATCTCTAGGCTAGCAAGTCGCCTACCTGGACGGTCATCCTCCTCCTTGAGAAGGGTCGTAGCAGCTCTGCGGTTGTCTCTCAGCTCTTCTATGACTAGCGGTTCCCAGGATTCTCTTATCTCCCGGAGATCAAGCTGGATGTCTTATATTTCTACAAGGTCTAACCCGAAATCTTCCTCTCTAAAGATGACGGGGGGCGGGAGCGCCACAAAGATCTTGAGTGAAGGACTTAAGGGTGACGTCCTACGGTCATATGGCCCTCAAAATTCTTCGAATGGCCTATCAGAGGACGAGATTTTGTTCTTCGAAAACTGCATAATTGATGTAGAACCATCCCCGCAAATAGGGAACGATCCATTTTATCAACTTCTTTCGGGCACGACAGAGATGGAAGACATAGCGGAAATGGAGCGACAAAATTCATGTAGCAGGTATGATTACCATGCTCAGGGCCGGATCTCGACTGGCACGAGAGCAATGGATGCGGCTGCTTTTTATCATGATCCCAAGGCTTGGAATATAGAATCCCTTATGGGGTCACGGGAATTGGGACCGGAAGATCATAAACAGAGAGATCTATCAGGCGACAGCTTTTTGCATGCCGTGGACACCACATTACTTGGAGCTCGTTATGGTAGAACCGTCATTTTGGGCAATTTAACATATCCTACCAGTTTTTCGCCTCTCAAGGAGTATATAAGGATATTGGAGCTATTCAAGAATAATGGCTTCTCTTGCGGCAGTCAAAACTGTCACGGCAAGACAGTTGCCCACATTGCATTCAAGGATGACTACCTTTTCAGTACACTTGACAGCAAGCTTGAATCTATCACTACTGCCACACTTGAAAGTTCCGAACTTGGCCGTATGCTAAAAATCTTCAACCTCGATTTGAATCGTCGAGATAATCAGGGGATCACTGTTCGCAGTCTCATCTTGTCCAATTCGAAACTCAGAATCGTGTACGGCGAAGAAGCATTAGTAAGATTGACTGAGCCTTATTGCTCTCCACCAACCCTCATTTTAGACTTTCGCGCAGAAGTCCAGCCTCTGTCCCCGATTTGGGCACACTACTACCAGTGCCACGTCTGTGCGAGTACTGCGGTGACCACTTCAGCGATAGATATCCATGGCGATACAGCGCTTGTGTCCTATCTCAAGCGGGAGGAGTCAAGAATGGGTTGGGATACAGATCTACAAGACGAGCTTCGGCAAGTTATTGTTGAGCTTCACGGCCAGGGTGTCGATTTGAATATACGTGACAAGCAAGGTTGTACAATACTTTGTATTGCCGTGTTGCAGGGCTATCGTTCATGTGTTTCTACTCTGCTGCGATTAGGAGCCTATCCGAACAGCCGAAATTATCAGGGAAAGAGTATCATTCAACAGGCATCAGCAAAAATGACGGCTCTGTCGGCTGGTGGTGAAGTTGACAAAGCTTTGTCGACTGACGGCGAGGGACGCAAATATGCGGGCATTCTCCTCTCCATAAATCTTCTGCTCGATCATGGAGGTGTGTTTGACCCAAATACACAAGAAGAGTGGTTACGTCCGTCTAGCTAGTTCTTAATCGCTTTCGTCCGGTTACTGACATTCCAATCGTTCGAGGGCGACCCACTCGCTTCTTCTTCTTCCAGATAAAATGACAATATTGCTCTTTAGGGCTGCATCATAATACCGCAAATTTGGAATTTCCTTCACGAACGTAAAAAAAGGTTGAACGACGGTGTACACGAATTTTGAGAACCAGCTCTGTCGCTGATTTACGGCCTCACTCGTAGAAGCAAACTGCTGTCTAATTCTGAACTCGTTTCTTGCATCTGGTTGCGTGGTACAAATAATACCAAAGAAACAATGGTCGATCACTTTGCAAACGTTACGCACGTGGATAAAGTTTGTTTAAAGCACCTCTAAGCAATAAACACGTTGAATAATAGGATTGCATACTTCGCTTTCGCAGGGCCAGTGCCGATATCACACAATAAAAGGCCAATTTTGCTGAAGTGGCTTTAATTGTGGCAAAATATGCAAGCAGGATCTCAGCATATATGCGATGAGGGACTATCTGCATTATCAGCAGCACCCTGGTCGTCTTCGGCTCTGTTACACTGCCTCTTATCCATCAAGAAAATCAAGAAACGACGCAGTGTAACATTGGACTCAGTTACGGATGACGGCTTCTCGCGTTTAAAAAGAATTCGAAACAGGGGAATACGACCCCCTTCCGAGAACGCTATTGACGATCTCTCGCCATTCCTCCTTTGTAGAATAGGCTGTGTACTTGTTGAACATATCAGCCGGATCGCTCTCTTAATCATATAAACGAAGCACACTTATACAGCTTCGTTCGTGTGACTGATCTCCGATGACCACCATGTGTAGACAATGGAGTCCAAAACATCTGGTTTGCCCATCTGCTGTACTCAACATCTGGGCTGGATATCATGCGCTGAGTGTTTGAAGAAAAAGGTCGAGCATATTGTAAAGATATCTACACGCTCACTCCTGACTAGCTTCGACTGACCACCGAAGTCCAACCTTGAAGCACATGCGCGAAATGCGACCGATCCTTCAAGGAAAAAATAAGGACAAGTTTTATAGAGAACTTAGGCTAGAGGAAAAGACGAAAAGACACGACAATAGTTATTATGTACTCTCGAGGCACAGACGATCCGGATGTTTCTATTACATCCGCAAGTAATGTTGACAACTGAAGAGCAAGAGAGCAACGTCGTCTAGGACCCATACCCAAGCTCTGAATTTGCCGTGATCTCGGTTCCGAAATAGGATACTTACGGTCTAATTGCCGGTCCGTACAAAGTCTTGGATTCCGCAGCAGGCGGCCCTTTGCAGTAGCCCCCGCTTATGCCGTAGGGCTGGGCAAGCAATGTGGCTGGCTGAATGATTAGGAAGGGAAAAAGTAAAAAGTGAAGCAAAAGATTTCATTTCAAAGATGAACATATTTAATACTGTAAGTTCCATTCAATCAACTTGACGGGATATACCATATTGATTCTATTTCATTGACTAGATGTCGCATATGGAAATATCGATATATAAGTTACAAATCGATCCGAGAGAGCCTGCACGGAGCCTCCCGCGGTAACATCCCCAGAAAGAAAAATACACCGGCACAACTACTATATCATATGTGACTTCGTGCTGATCTTGCTGACAATCAGCTCAGCCTTAAAATTGCCATCAGTTCGGAATAGAGCGATGGCTTGCGTGGTGGCAAGGGATAAAGGAAAGCTGAGGAGGGGTATGAGACAAGGCGTCGACACAGTTCAAAGTTAACGTGTTACCGCATTCCTTGCGGGACTCTAATTCGACGCCATATCACGCTGTGTCTGTGTATCCCATAGCAACTTGATGGTATGTGCACACATATTGTCCAATACAACCATATCTGACACCCGAGATACAGTGAGAAAGATGGCTTATAGGCGTTCATGCTGTGGCCGGCCGCACATATAAGGAGCGAAAGCCCCAGTAGTAAACTGATGTCTTCCATCATTGAACGTATCTTCGCCATGATCAATCCTTTCAGAACCCTTCAGAGGGCTATCGGTGGCTTGATACCAAAATTCTTGACCAAACTCTTTTCGGATAGTAAATTGTCGCCTACCAGCACAAGCGGTGGCTTTGCATTTATTCAAGGAATCAGTGGCAGTCAATATACCACCGAGACCAACGGTTATAGTCTTCACGCACGTCAATATGCTACTTCATCCTACGAGACGGAGAATCGTATGTCGCCGGCCAATGTCATCTATCCAATCAACACAGACGAAATAGTCACTACCGTGAAGTATGCCAAGGAAGCAAAGGTTGCCATTGCTATTCGTACTGGAGGCCATCAATACAGTGGTGCATCTTCGACCATTGCTCCCAACATACAACTTGATTTGAGCAAGACTTTCCGTGGCAAAGACGACCGTCAAATCCTCAAAAAGGATGACCAGACCTATGTTAGAACTAGCGTCAGCTGGGCTCTTGGAGAGTTTAACGCCTACTTAGGGGAGAATAAATTGTTCGTACCACATGGACAGTGTGTGCACGTTCATCTTGGGGGACATTGCCAGTCTGGTGGATACGGGCAGCTAGGCCGCAGTTTTGGACTTCTCGGTGATCATATTATGTCGTTCGAAATTGTTGATCATGAAGGGACTGTCAAAGAAGTGAACCAAATGAATGATTCAGAACTCTTCGGCGCAATTCTTGGTGGAAGCCCAGGCAATCTTGGTGTTATCACTCACTTCACAACAAAAGTCTACCGCGATGAAGATTACAAGGGCTCGCGTGGCCTCAAATCCATCCATCTGTACAGTCCCGAGACACTTGAACGACTCCTCGATCAGCTTGTCGAAATGTCTGACAACGATGATTTCCCTGGTAACTACGACTTCTGCGTTAGCGTCCTCAGTTCCTCCTTCCCACTCCTCGACTGGTTCCCGGAAGCCGATCAAACCCTCAAAGAAGAGCACCCAGAAATCTTCGGTGAAGACGGCCTTATCCTCTGGCCTCGCTCCATCATCGTTTATGCGCAATGGGTGCCATTCAAACCCACCGACGTCTGCGACATCTCCTGGTTCGACCGCATCAAGAAAGGCTCCCTCTTCAAAACCGAAGGCGTGAAACCTATGTCCGAACTCACCGCTGACTGGATCTTCCGCAACGTCCGCGAGTTCAACCACCCTTACATCAAATCCACGACCTGCACTAGCTCCAAAACTCTCGCCAAAGACGGCTGGCCCAAATGGATCACCGGCCGTCTCGATGGCATCATCAAGCCCAACGGAAACGACCTCTGGGTCTCAGCCCAATTCCAGAACTTCGGCGGCAAAAACTCAGCGACGTACAAAAATCGCAATAATGGAACTTCGTATAGTTGGCGCGATAGCACTATCGTTGCTACAGTTGATTGCTTTTACGGCGCGAATCGACAGCAAGCTGCGAGGGATTGGCGGACCGTCAATATTCAAGAGGGAATTGGACCAAATGGTATCTTTTCGAAGAAGGACAAGAGGTTGTTGTGGGGAAGTTTTGGAGATTATGATCTTGATAAGGTCTGGCCTGCTTACTATGAGGATCAAGCGAAGTATGATCGGTTAAAGAAGGCGAGGGCGAAGGCGGATCCAGATGGGACTTTTACGCCGAATAGTTTTTCTGTTAAGAGAGCTTGAGTGATGTCGTGATAATATGAGACTGGGAAACGAGTAAGGCAGAAAATTGGTAGATATATTTAGCCTCGTAATGAGTTTTCTTCGTTGCCCTGAGTCCCATCTGCCATGTTTGCTCGCTTAATGCCCCGGAGCTTTCGATGCCCCTGAAATATGGACAGGTACCGAAGGATATCTTTCTGAGCACTCACGTTACACAGCATCGATGGATTGCTATCTGGTATCGAGGAGAGTTTTGGCCCCACCTTTGTTCCTGCGCAAAAACTCAAGTCGTCCCATAAAGATCTTGACATGTGTTTACGTGAAGGTGTAGCCGTCGATCACGGATCTGGCAAATACCCACATGGAGGAATTTCCGCGTATTCGAGACTTCATCGTCGTGCTCCGACAAAGTCATCGCGATATTATTGAACATGCACAGGGGCTTGTGTAAGCCACGGTACTCAAGAGCTCGTTGAGTTCTTGCGCAGTTCTGAAATCTCGCTTACAGTACTTCGAACCTACGAGATGGGGAGTAAGATTTGCAAAAGCTGTTCGTGGACTGCGCAAATACCTCGATAGATACGAATTACTTGCCAGATTAAGGACATTGTGTGCCATTGGTTGATGAGATTTGTGTAATAACCACCTGAAGCCAACTGTTGTAGGTGGCCATAGGTTTTTGCGCACTGCTTGGGGTGCTGCATTCTCGCTTACACCCGTGTTGGGCGTGGCCATGACCTGGCGGGATGTACTTAGTATGCGCAAAAACTCCATTCCGAGGTGCGCAAATACTTAAAGGTATGAGGTTTTCGTCATCTGTCTCCTCATACTATGGGTTTTTTGATATGCCATATGAGCGACACCCAATCAGCTATGGGCTAAGAGGTGCGCAAAAACCGGACCACGCTAGTAGCAGCGCATCTGACTGGAGAGTGCGTAGCGTAGACTATTCTTGATAGTGAGAGGCCTCTATAAGAGTCTATAAGTTTACCCAACCTTTTCAATAATTCCTTGTACCACTCATCCTACAAAGCACTTCATTAAGTTTAATCTTCTTGCTCCAGTAAGCCTCAAAGTCTGTCACAATATACCATGCCTGAACAGTCGAAGGGCAATTCTTCTTCAAAGTAAGTCTTCATCCCAGATTCCCCATATCATAAGACTAACTCAAACCACAGGAAGCCAAGAACCCATCATTGGTTTGGATCCAAATCCAAAGTCTCAGCAAATATAGACTCGAAGAACGATACGGCTTCTCCTCGACAACGCCGTCGTAATTCGGATCCTCTTCCTACATCCGCCAACGAGAGTACCCTAGAAGAGAATACCCAACCGATTCGGCGCTCAAAGACCGAGCTGTTTAAGCAGAAAGCACCCAAATATGCTTTCGTGGCCCTGAAGTTGGGATTGGTGATTGGCACGTTGGTGGCTCAGTTGGCTTGAGCATAGGAAAATAATCAACGAGACCATGCCGAAAAGGAGCAACTAGTGGCTGGCTCGAATGGCTGGAACAGATGCAAG
Source organism: Glarea lozoyensis ATCC 20868 (assembly GCF_000409485.1). NCBI lineage: Eukaryota > Fungi > Ascomycota > Leotiomycetes > Helotiales > Helotiaceae > Glarea > Glarea lozoyensis. Next base: position 360,375 of record NW_007360990.1, on the reverse strand, counting down.
ATCTTATTATTTGATATTGTTGCAATAGAATGTTTGGCGTTCTCTTCAGGCTCGCTTGGTGGTGGGGTGGAATCTGTCAAGCCCATGGTGTCGTAAACGCCCAGTCCCATGATGTACATGGTGTATCTAGAACTCGTCAGTATAGTTCAGCTGAACATTTCGCTATTAAATCACTTACTATCGTGTTTTTCAACCTCGCAGAAAGCATAAGCAGTCATCATGTTCCTCTGGTTACATCCCGAATTCGCGGGCCGAAGCACCGTCCACCTTTCATGTTTTTCCAATAACACTTTCAATTTTGTGCAAATAAGAACCCATTCGTTTCACATGAGCCTTCTCGCTAGCGTGTGAGTTGTCGAATAAATATCTTGGAACCGGTAACGGGCTGTAGAGGAAGGCTGATATGCGTATCTCTGAGAGCGTTGCGCTTTCGGACGAGGAGGAAGCTCGGGCATTCGAAGACGATGGCGAACCTCTGCTACATTGAAGAGGCCTTGTCAGCAAGTGATACAAAACCTTGTTCCAGTTCTGTTGAAGATTTACCTGGAGACGGAGCCGTGGTGGGCCTTGGTGGAATTTGCCTGAGATGGCATCTTGCACGCTGTGTGTTTGTCTTGAAGTTGTCCAATGAGAATCGCTAGAACTCAGGAAGAAGCAAGCTTGGTCGGTCTTAGAGGATTTCGAAAATGAAGATATTGTTTGATGTTTCTGAGGGAGAAACAAATACTTAAACCCTTCTCGACTGGCACAGAGATCTTGTTCAGAACTTGGGAGACCCGAACCCCCTGTGTACCCATTAAGCATAGCTAACGTATCACTGGGCACTCGCAGAATTTCGTAAGCCACTCTAACTGCCAAATCCGGGGGAAAGTTGTCGGCAGGAGAGCGGCACGTATAGCAACGTGCTCGTCTCCGCCAAAGCCAGATGACAGTAATATGAGAGGCGCAAAGACTGCCGAATGAGCCGCTTGCTTTCCTAGTAAACATGTGGAATTGACGAATCTTCTGACGCGGGAGCTGACCCGCGGATATTGCTGGGCCAATTAGGACGATGATATTTACGACAAGGCGATAAGGTCACAGGAACGAGACGTTTCTGACAATCTGCCCTGGTAGAGAAACACCCATTTTCATCCAGAGAACAAGGGACTCTCCAGCTCAAAAGGAGGCTGAGTGCCGGCTTCAGGCCCGTTTTGGAGTTTATGTGGTTTACGCCCGACTTGTACACTCAGGTGATGAAGAGCGTTGTATTTTTGCCTGATTAAATCCTGCCCAGCAGCCCTGGTATCGCACAATTCGTGTCACCCAGAGATGTGGTAGTAGTTGGTGTCAATGGACCTTCCCTCTTCACGAGCTTCTCAGACAAGGGAGTGGCCCCCTAGAGCCGACGATTGTAATTGTATCATGTATATTTTCAGCTCATGACGACAGGCTAGAGATACGGAGGTCAGATGTACATTCCGGGATATGATCTGTGGCCGACCATTCTGGGATCATGCACATCGACATCTGCCCTGAATTTTGCCATATTAAGTGGGCAGGGGAATTCAGAACTGACGTACCATAATGAGATAGAGCTCGCTGCAGTGACCAGGCAGCCACGTTTCTCATGCTAGAGGATCCTGTCCCGACCCCAACCTTTCGGCGAGGTCAATCTGATCATGCTATGTCCGGGTTTTCAGGGAGCCTTTCGCACGTTTTCATCGTTGTTCTCATTTAACACCAGAGATCGCTTCGCTACCTGAGTAACAAGTTCGCTAACAACTTCAGGAGAGTCGTAGGGGCAAGAGCGCCTTTTCTGGCTGTGTTATTTGGCTCCAGAGTATGTGTCCCGTGCTCAGTATCTTATGCGTTCATGTTTAGTAGCAGAGTACCGGCCAGGTTAACCCCGAATGCAGTACAACGTCTCTGCTCAAACGTTTCATTCATTTATTCTGCTCACTAAGCCTTGTCCCCTACCCGCTCACACAACATGTCAAAAAGTTTTGCGTTGTGATGCCAATTCTGCCAGGGGCTGAACGGATTCTGATATTGATGTGTAATACGGATAACGGCGAGTCCGAACGGAATTTCCAGGGTGGTAGATATTCAATGATCAAGTCGATGACAATGTTTACCCACATAGAGTCGTATGAATGCCGGTTGTAATGACGCGTGTGGCAGCACTGTTTATTTATCATTCTAGGTTTATACAAAAGGGCCGCATGTTGTACTTCTTGTGATGTTGTTGAGTACAGCACATGTGATTGCAGCTCCCGATTTGTAAGTTTCCGTTAGAATGCCGCCAGCTAGTCAACGAGAAGAGGCAGCCATAACCCTTGGCAGTGTACCAGGAGGATTCGTGGTCTTTTCCTCTGGGTCGAACAGAACGTCCCTATGACATGCCTGATGGCTTTTGGCACGTTAGAATTATTCAACAGATAATAGCAAACAGGAATGGAACGAAGCGAATTCTGAGATATAATTGTTCGGAAAGGCAGAACTTTGCGATCAAGAGCTCAACATACAATCCACTACTCATCCAGTCAGCTCGACTCCAGCAATTTTGGAAAAAAATTACCATTCAGAAAATCGACAAACCGTAAGCTTGCAGCGCCAAGATGTGTCGAATGCCCAAGCAAGCAAAGAATTGAAAAGCTTAACAATAAGGTCCTTCAAAGATTAGTTTCACCACGCCATCAAATGACGACATTTAAATTGAAAGCTAGAGTTGAGTATATTGAGTCCGATCGCGCATTCTAGCAAGAGATTACGTCGCGATGTTGTCTGAGAAAGGGTCCCACACGGTTGCAAGGAAAAGGCAGATTACCAGCCCAGCACGTGACTTAAGCTTTGACCAAAAGCCCCGAGGTTAATTCCAGGACGCGACGTCTCTCTAATTTTCTACTTCACATTCTACACATCGAGAACTACGGAAAGATGAACTATACGACACGGGATAAATCTCTGGAAGGAAAGAAAGTTCCGTGGCTCTCCGGATTACCTCCTGAAGTCTGGACCATGATCGCACAGCATGTAAGTGTGACCTCAGCTATTTCTGAACGCGACTTTGGACCACGCTGGAAATCATTTTACACACTACAAAAATGTATACATTTGTGCATTTTGATATCACTCCATCGTTATCACCGCTTTAGAAATGTCTCTACTAATCAGCTTATGTAGATCCACAATCGAAGAACTCAAATAGCTCTTCGTCACGTGTGTCGAACTTTCAACCTTTTGTTCGCCTCTCTTACATCTGAACACTTGACTGTAACATTCGACAAGGCAGTTGTTCCCCCCCTGTTCTATGGAGACATTCCTTCAGCAACTTCACATACAAAACACCTGACAATATATTTGTCTGACGATGAACTTGGCCTTGATGACGACCGTAGTTGGCCGCCCGACGCGACCACCGAGATGGCAAGCTTTGTTACAAGGACCGTCGAGGCAATACCCAGGCTCCAATCCTTCAGGTCAATCCTTCGCTTCTAATGTCTGATATACGCTAAAGGTTGTTAGCTGGTGGGACCAGTCGTATGACGACCGATTCGATTTGACATCTCTAGTTATGCGAGACCCAAAGCTACTCGACGCGTTACACAACCATCCTACGCTAGAAAGGATCTGGGGTAATATGGCAAGTCATTTGCTCAAACACATAGAAGAGCAACATATGCCGACAAGCTGCTTCATGCCACTAGCTGGGTTCAAAAACTTGACTTCCTTAGAGATGTATAACTTTCATGGCCCAGAAGATGAAGTTCTACCCGATCTTGCCAGAACTCTGAGAAGTTGCAGTAAACTTAACGTACTCGGACTGGGCATGTCCTGTGATTCTGATGTTGACTACAATGATAAGATACTCATCTTGTGGGGCGAACTTGGTTTTCTCGAAAGGCTCTGCCTCGAGTATAGCAAGTTGGGCGAAGTAGAAGACAGAACATCATTGATGCCCTTGCGCCTCAAGACACTCCGGCTTGGCACTTTCTTGAGCCCATACAAGCCTAAAGCGTCACCGACTGAGGAAAATTATTTATCAAAGCTTGTCGAATTAGAAGGTCTCCAAAAACTCCACATTTGGAACGGACGATACAAGTATGAGACTGTAGACGTATACGAGCGACCCGCTGAAATTCATTGGCACCTCTTCGACCAATGCCAATCTCTGCAACAATTGCAAATCACACGTCTTGAGGACGATGTCACCGAATGGATAAGTGATAAAGCAGAGGCCCTCGAAGATCTTGTCATCACAGAGCGTTATGTCGGTGGCTGGGAAGGTTATCGAAATGCGAGCCAACTCAACCTTACGAAGTTGACTGGGTTATATATCTCTGATGACACTAACTCCTATTACGTAACTACAGTACCTTCTGAAACCGACTCTGACAGAGACTCCTGGGAGTCTGTCGAGTCAGACTATGGGTACGACCAATTTCAAGCTGATTTTGGCCCCGAGGCAGAGGCTGCATGGATAGAAGAAAACAACAGGGTAACAGAGGAAAATTACGCCGAGGATGATTCGGAATTTTCGGAAGCGACAATTTCTGAATTTCACCCAGAGACGACGTCCGAATCAGGGTCTTCTGACGTTCAATCTGAGAATCATTCAGAGATAATTTCCGAATCTGGCACTGAGCTCAGTGAATCACCTGATTTCATAGAAATCTCGAAACGCTCACATTTCAGTATACTCGACTATCTTCCGGACAAAGGCATTCATCTAGAGAAACTCGGCTTAGCTATCCAATTCGAAACTCAATGGGTAAGTGGACCACTTTTCTTGGTCTCCGCGAGTCATCTAACTTATTTAGATTCAACTTTCAAAACGCCTTCTTCAAATGCGAAACTTGGTCCATATCCGCATCATGGCAAGATATCTTGGACGATTTCCCCCACCATCTGCGTCTTACTGGCCTGGTGTCACTTACTCGAAGGATATCGCTCTGAGATATGCCCGCGATATGCATTCCATCTGTCCATCCTTACAGTATATACAAATCAAGCACTATCTCTGGCAGGTTGTTCCTCATGACTGGTCTTCGTGTCACAAGAAAGGTTGTGCAATCGAACATGACTTTGTCGAGATAGATGCAGATGAATTAGCCCAGGTAGAATTATTTTCGTATGCCATGTTCCCGGAACTATCGGGGCTGCTTGGGCGTGACCATCCAGAAAGAGAGCCAACAGAGACGGATTGGAAGCCTTATTTAGATGAGGATAAATCATTCAAAGGACCTCCCTGGGAATTCGGTAATTCTAACCGAGATAACACCAACGACGAAAATCCTTCTGAAGAAGAGTATTCTGACGATGCAGACTCCGGGGTTGATACTGAACTGCAACAAATGATATGCGTGGGGGAGCCTCCGATGCATGTGATGCCGGATCCCAAACATAGCAAAGGTGGCATGGCTGAATTCGCCACGTATTTAGATGAACAGCCAGATTTGTACCCTAATGATCTGTTAGGTAGACTTTACGCTCTTGATCGAGAGTCAACGACTAGGAGGACTTGAGAGCATAGCTTCCTCTCGTAAGCATTTGCCTAGAGGACATAACAGACGGAGTGAGCTTCAATAGAATACCATTACTGATTTCACATGGTCACAACTTTATCTTAGGAAAAGGCGTTGGACTATACCTCAGCCTCATCGAAGAGCTCTGCGAGAAAATTTGATTTTGATCGGCGGCGAATAAATCGTACAGGAAGCTAAATGAAGCGCTCACGACCTGCAACCCACTCTGGATTTTGGTTGGGTGATGACACCTGACAGGGTTCAACTGCTCTCTACCTCCGCTTCTAATCACAACACCACCTTTCACAGCAATTCCTATTCGTGTCCCAATGGCCCAGATCATTCCACGAACCCGCGATGAGGAGTGTAGTACCCAGGACGCTCACACTCTTCATGATGTGACTGATGCGCAACCAAGACTCTGTCCTTGTTGCTCATCTTTGTTCTTGAACATTGACAACTGCAGAAGCTTGATCGAAAAAGGCCGAGCATATCGTATCGATCATTACACAATAGGGGAGATCCGGGAAAGCGCTAGTTGGGGATGCGCGTTGTGTTCTATTTTATCCCATGAAATGCGTGGAGAATCCTCACATGAAACCGATCGCATCGACTCGTTTTTCGAGATTCGCTCGGGAGACGACATCGGGTTGAGAAGCGAAATCAAATGGGTAGTAAATGATGAATATCGATGGACGCAGACTAGTTTTTATTATTTTGTATGTCCTGGTAAGTCCACTGGTTTGGATGTATTCTTACTCCGTCGATAATATCGCAGCAGGAAATCCGATGTCTACCGTGATACCCAGTCGACCAGCTTTTAGCTCAGTCATAAACGACAGGGCGATAGAACGTATTGAGAAAGCATTTCAACTGTGCCTCACTCAACATGAATGCTGTCCGCGGGGCAAAATGAATGTTCTACCCTTACGGGTAATCGACGTCGAGACGATGTGCCTACGTCAGACAGGGAATGAAGAGAATAGTTACGCAGCGCTGAGCTATTGCTGGGGAGGCGATCAATTATTCAAAACAACTCGAGCCAACATTTCATCTCGGATAGGTGGTGCTAGACTCGACGGTCTTCCACGGACCTTACTCGACGCTGTGCAGGTGTGTAAACAGCTCCAGATCCGGTATTTGTGGGTTGATGCACTTTGTATCATTCAAGATGACGAAACCGACAAAGCACGCGAGATTGCTAAAATGCGAATGACATTCAACCGCGCAACGTTAGTGATTGCTGCTTCAAGGGCCAGGGACGCAAATGCCGGGTTTCTTGAAGACGCCAACATACCATCCGACGGAGTAGTCATGCTGCCAGCTAAATTTTCAGAAACTTGCAGAGGCGAAGTTGGAATTGTTAAAGTTCCTCTGGAATCTTCTGGCCACGAACCGCTGAATCAGCGAGGCTGGGCTTATCAGGAAATTAGTCTTGCACGTCGGGCGCTGATTTACACGGATCAAGGCATGGTTTGGCAATGCTCCGCTGTATTCGATCGGTTGGCTTATGACGGTATGCGAATTCGATCACATCCAAGCCATGATTTGGTCGTCGCCACGCAAGAGTTTGAACCTGGCCCTGTTCAACGAGACATTTGGGACCAGCTTGTTAGGATATACACTCTCCGAAATCTTACATTTCCCGATGACAGACTAGAAGCTCTTGCTGGTATTGCGGCAATGGCAGCATCCATGTGGAATAATAGGTACTTTGCTGGTCTTTGGGAGCAGGATATGCAAAGCCAACTGGGATGGAGGGTGGACAATACAGCTTTAGCAAATCGCAACTGGAAAGCTCTTGAAGCTCCGAGCTGGTCTTGGGCATCAGTAGATGGGTCCGTGTGTGATGTCGTGCGGTCGTTTTACGCGGAGACACCCAGGGAAGCTCGTGTCATTTCCTGCGAAGTCAAACTTGCTTCTCGGGATAACCCTTTTGGTAGGGTTGTGTCCGGGCGTCTAACAATTGAAGGGTATACAGTCGAGGCAAGATATGCTAAGCAATCGTGGCTAGAGAATACTCGCATGGACTTTGATGGACGTCCTCTAAATGTCGAAGATTTAGACGATACATGATGTCTGATACTAGGCTGTGCGCCATCTAATCAAGATCTCTCCCCACACGGAGTCTTCCCATGGCATGGTATAATCTTGAAAAGCCTCTCTAATGGGAGTTTTAAGCGGTTGGGCCATTTCAGTCAAGACCTAAGTCGCGGTTTATGGTTGGAGCCGGAGGTCAACTTTCATGAGCTCTACCGTGACTTAGAGGAAAGGAACGCGCTCGGTCCAGACGCGAGCTTTCCTGCTGAGGGGTCTAGGCAGACGATTGTGATTGTATGAGTCGCCATGAAGGCCAGTTAATCAACCTGTAGTTCGGCGTCGAGCGGGCGTAGTTGGAAATCTCCAAAAAATAGTGTTGAACTGGCTACACCTTGACTGATGGTCGGGTGATGATTTTCACTCCAGGGGAATTTAAGACCTCTTAACTACCCGCAGACATCAAGATTCGAACAGTCACGGTCTGGGATGCTGAACGAAAGTTAATTTCCATTGCTCGAGCCAGAGGTATCTGTTCCGAACTATATCTGACAGAGGTATAATCCACCATCTATCCACGCAACTTCAACAACAATCTTTTGCTAGACCTCATATATCGAATGACTATAGATTGCACTCATCTATCACCTCTTTTAGCATGAAGCTTCGATGGACGAGAGTTACAATCCGAGTTTGTATATGTTTGTTCCATAAAGAAAACTGACTTCATGTTTCGTGCTCCGCGCCTTTTATGACGAATTCAATCTCTCCTTTAAGCATGGAGAGTTGATTCCGCCATATTGCTACCAATGCATATGCGAGGCTTGATCTATCTGACGTTTGCATCTCCTAAACTATTACCTCTAGCACGATACCTCTCCAACAAAGAAACATTCTGTAGACATTAAAGTCCTGATACTTCAAGGAGATGAAGCGGATTTGTCCTGAAATAGAAACAATTCAGACAATGCTCTGAACGCTCTCGCTGTTGCTGTTGGAAGGTTGTTTGGAGGAAAGACTAATCGATCGAAGACTCTCGTCCTTGTATGCGGCATCTTCCTCAGCCGAACCCTGGAATGTAAGCATTAATTATTGATGAAAAGAAACTATTTATTTTTGAAAGGGTAGTCATTTACTCGGTATCATGGCAGCCGTGAATGGAAGCTGGCCCGTCCATGGATGGGTTGCAATCCATACTCCCAAAAGAAAATGGAGACTAAGCTCGTATGCCGTTGGGACACGGATCACTACCATAGAGTATCAAAACTCCTCAGAAATCTATCGAACACTTTATTGTTTCACAAAACAAATAAGGTGAGTATTTGCGCGTCTACCAAAAAGCTAAGCGAGCCTCCAACTCCCCCCCCCCCCCCCCCCCCCAAAAACGTTATATATAATCTAGATTTGTATTGCGCATTTCCCCAATTTCCCACATTTTAAATGGCCGCGCCCCCTGGGGATCCAGTGTCTAACTAGGCTATACCTCTTGAACGATACCAGCGCTCCAGTTAAGTAGCATTGGCAAGGCGTTGAACGTTTCTCACTTGCCTTCCAATAGTTTCAGACAAGGGGACTGGATTTTTGTATTTTGTGGTTTATATAGGGAGATGGTAAATGATTGGATATGAATGTTCGGGGGTGGATGGGGGTGGGTCTGGGGGTGTTAATTCACTCTGGGTGCTGGAGAGTCTTGTCGTTACCTTAGCGAAAAGTACATTCACCGAGATTTTCTTTGAGGCAAACTTCTTGTGCGAAAGCACGTTTTCCCGCCATACATGACCCAATAGACGGTATCAATACAACTTCCATTCCTCAGTGATATTCCGCTCCTACTTCTCCGCCTACTACTGAATTTCAAACTACATTTCCGAGGATTACTACTCATCACGCACTGAACTAACCCGTAGTAAAATCGCATTGATTTTCCACAAAGTAGGTTCTTCTTCTATCTGCGTTCTAGTATGAAAGAGACATGATACCAAAGGGTATTTGAGGTAAGCTAAAAACCATATCAATGACTGTAGGGGTGATCTACATACTGGTTGAATACCTATGTATTGCTGCTTGATGAGTTAATCGCCCAAGAAAGAAACCTCAATGTATTAAATGAAGACCGAATCATTGGAGGAAGTCACGCAAGAACACTTGAAATGCGTGTCTGTGGTTTACGAAAAGCGCAATATATGAGAACTTCAAGGACCAGGACTTGAGTGTGTTTCCGATATATGTGAATACGTCCCATTGATGACAGCTATATCAAATGCAGAACAGTGGCGTGAATAATTGATCGTGGATGTTTAATTCATACATAAGATATGTAAGTAAGCCAGAAAAAGGTGTCTTCGATGATGACTGGTTCTAGAAGGAGAGACATTTCTATATACAGTATAAATGTGTTCGAAAATATGTTGTTTAATGAGGTTTTGGAGCATCTCAAGCTACATGAACAAGATTGTCGGAGGTAGACTGCTTCCGTACTGCCCTGAGCTGCGCACATTGGGAAAAGTTTTGAAGTTACGGAGGTCAAGAATGCGGAAACTGCAGAGAGAGTAGAAGTCGTTGCTCATAACTCATATCATCACGACGTTGACGGTCTGGGTAAGGCTACGATGAATTTGGATTTTTGATGTGCTGAATAAGGAATGAAGTCTTCTGGTGTAAAATGACGTGTGAGATTTTGGTACATAGAGACAAGGCAATCTATATACACTTGCTGGAATCGACATTGAATTCCAGGAATCCTCGAGATTGTAATATGAATAAGTAATTTATCTCTTACTCTACTAAAGCTCTATCATACCTCCACTAGTTTCAACTAACAACTCATCTACAATCATATCACCCACCACTACATACAGAAAGCATAAAACCAAAGCCCCAACATCTCAACCCCAAATAAACAATTCATACCCACTCCCTCAACCACCCCCAAGACCCCTCCACCCCTCGTACAACCCCGTCGCCTGTCCCACCGCCAAGTCGATCACCACCCTCTCCATCCAAGATCATCGGATCGTGGCTTTCGCACCCAGCATACACGAGTTCCAACTCCTCAGCTCCATCCCGTGCAGTCTCTTATTCGTATTCCATGCGCTTCTCTGTAATGGTCCAAACGCACTGATCTGCAGCGGGGAGCTCCCGGAGCGCTAGGGAACAACAAAGTACCTCGAGAGGTGCGACGTGCGACCGACATGTGTTGTGACGTGGAGTGTAGATTTCCGCTGGAATTCTGTGGTGTGATTTGAGCGTGTTTGCCTTTGGGGAGAAGGAAAGTGTGGTGTTTTGGAAAGTCTTTTAGATAACTTGAGATTTGGAAGTAGGCAGTAAGATGGTCTTCCAAATAGGTACTGAAGTGCATGAGATTGATCATGACAATCAAAAGAAATAGAAAGATATACAACGAGCCTTCTCCCATAAGTCCTACATCGAACCACCCGCCCGCATAATCTCACCTCCTCCTCAAACGCCGTACCACATTTCCCTGCAACAGAAGCAGCGCGCCTCACACTTCCCTCGAGCTGCCCGTCACACCATCTCTCATCTCGGGTACCACGCTCGCAAGTCCCTCATAGCCGTTGCGCGCACCGTGCCTACCCAGATCTCCTCATCCATGACGCCTACGAGATCCCCCCAATCTGTGTGACATGACACGTCTGGTTCCGAGGGAGACTGCTTCATGCATGCGCTGGTACCCTTCAGTGGTGGTGATTGAATGAGGATGCGGGCGTAGAGTGATGTGATATGGTATATATGAAGGGGAAAAGATAGAGTGGATTTTGGAAAGGGTGTTTGTTTGTTTGCTTAGTGTTGATATTTTGATTTTCATGTTTCTAGTACTAAATCATAAGCGAGGTCCCAAGTTAATTTGAAAAGAACCAACATCGTTCCTTCCTCGATCTAATCAAGCACGGTAAACTCCCGAGGATAGTTTTCTGCTAACCTCCGCACTTCAATCTCGTTCGAATCCAATTCCTCTCACCTCACCTCAGACCTTCGTTTCTCCAGACTTGCAATTCTTGGTGCAATTCGATCTACAGTACCCTATCCTCGTCATGGGTGAAGATGAGCACAACAAAGATGATGATGATGCGCCGGAACTCGAGTTTGATAGTGGGCGAGGATTTCCGGCAAAGCAGCTCTTTTACCTAGGTACCAGACGTTCAATCCAACACAAACCCGCCACAATGTATGGAAACCTGATGCTAACATTTACAGCACTATGTCGGATCGCGGAACCCGTTGCGCTCACCCTCGTCTACCCATTCTCAGTAAGCTCCCCCTCTGTCCATAGTCATCAAAATACTGACCAACCCTCCAGTACGATATGATGAAGTTTTTCGGCGGAACAGTGGCTCAAAGCGCAGCCTTATACGCCGGAATATTCCTCGGATCGTTTTCTCTGGCAGAAGCTCTGACTGCCTTCCTCTGGGGCGCATTGAGCGACAAGATTGGAAGAAAACCAGTATTGCTTCTCGGATGCGCTGGAACTGCTCTTTCCATGCTGGTGATTGGATTCTCGACGAACATCTATGTGGCGATAATCGGGAGAGCTTTTGGTGGTGGACTCAATGGGAACATAGGGATTGTGCAGACAATGGTTGGCGAGCTTGTGACAAATCCAAAACATGAACGTTGGTGAATGTGATGATGATACTCGGGATTGAAGGCTGACTTGCGTTCTAGCTCGAGCGTATACCATCATGCCGATATTCTACACAATCGGCTGCACGATAGGGCCAGCAATCGGAGGATATCTCGGGAAGCCCGAAGAATCATTTCCAAACTCCTTAGGCAAAATCCAGCTGTTCAAGACATACCCATATCTACTTCCAAATCTTGCTTGCGTCGTCATGCTACTTTTGACATTCACAATAGCAGCCACACTTCTTGAAGAAACTCATCCTGAGATACTCGCGCACCGAAAGCGACGTACTTTGATGGAAATCGACGTTCCACAAACTACCGCCGAGACACCTCTTCTCGCAGTGGCCATCATGGACGGCACAGCGGAGCAACCGGGATATGGCACGGATAGCAGTTCCTCCAGTACCTTCGAAGACACAAGATTCTCGCCGAAACTCAGTGCAAGAATTTGGAATCCTATAATTGCACTGTGCATACTTACTAGTCACACTCTCAACTACATCCAGCTGATCCCAATCTTTCTCCAGCGACCAGCAGATACCGAGGTACCTACTAAACACTATTGGGGCGGCGTTGGTGGGCTAGGTCTTCCGCTATACAAGTCCGGCGAGATCATGGCTATTGGAGGACTCATCAGCATGGCGGTTCAACTCCTGCTGTTCCCAGAGTGTACGAAGGTTTTTGGTTTGATAAAACCATTTGCATTCATCACCTTCCTTCACCCATTCGTATACTTCGTGGCTCCATACATTGCATTTATCCCCGAAGGAACATGGCGAGAAGTCGGACTATTCTCCTGGCTCATAGTCCGCACAATCTTCAGCGTCTTCACATACCCAATTCTGCTCATCTTCATCAAGAATGCAGCACCTAGCAGCTCCGTGCTCGGTCGAGTCAATGGTATCGTAGCAAGTACCGGAGCGGCGTTTAGGACTGTTTCTCCACCACTTGCCGGATACCTTCAAACGATTGGAGAGCGGAATCATTTTACTGTGCTTGCATGGTGGGGTACTGGTATGATTGCTGTGGCTGGAAGTTTGCAGTGTTGGTCGATTGTGAAGCAGTTTCGGTGATGACGGGGAAGTTTGGTGGGTATCTGTTGAGGAATTGTGTTATGATGTTTTGTGGATATGGTTCTGGACATTTCTGGCGAAGGAGAATGGCGATTGGTGGTGGGAGATAGAAACTTGATGGGGAGGAGTTGATTATAAGGTTCGATGGGAATGGTGTCGTGGCGGTCGAAGTGAGGCAGTGATGATCTGAATATTGTACCGAGTAATTGAAATTAAAAACGAGTAGATGATTTAACATGCTGAATGTGAAATCTTTGAAGTATATCTGGAGCCAGCTCTGACATGTTATTTTATAAGGTCGAGTAACGGAACATGCTATATTTCCAGATCACCCCGTCTGTAAATGTGTTAGCAGGATTTGTGGTACCCCCAGTACGTCAAGACACGCTTCTACACACCATTACAAATAAGCAAGCTTTCCCAACTCCCCCCAAAAAAGAAATAGTTATCGTACTTGAGATAGATGATGGGTGTGGAACTGTTAGCTACACTTGTACCTACCTAGTCTACCAATGCATTGCCAGCCCAACGGGGCACGGTCATCAGAAGACGGGATTTCCTAGCTCCTACCTTGCCTTTCTAAAAGAGATGTATATTATGGTGAAAAGAGATGATACAGTACTTACCTATCACATCGAGGCCGTAAAGACAGCCTTATCAGGTCCTCGAAACATATCTTCGTCATACTTTAGCACCGGAAGAATGGATTCTATCAGTTTTGGTGGTAGGCGTGTCGATATCGAGGGGATCTTCTCTTGAGAATTCTTTTGCCACACGCGAATAGTAGGCAGGGCGGAATGAGTGACAGCAACCCTTTCGGGTTGGGCGTATATGGCGGGGAGCCAGATAACAAGCCGTACCTGTCACCGTCGTAGGGATGAAGACATAGTTTTGCTGCTCTGATTTTGTGGAGGCGTAGCTCGGTCCGGAGGGGAGGTTGAAAGGAACGGACACTCGAGGTTTGTTCGTGGAGTTGCCAATCTCAATTCGACGGTTTTGTGTAGCTGCAATTCCAACTCTTAATTCGAGTCAGTTGAACAACTGTCTCACCTCCTGACATTTGATTTCACACAATAGCCAGCCGGGCTTCAATGAAAAATGTGTATATTATATATAAATGCTATCGACCGACCCGGACCCTGAATTACAAAGAAAAGAAAAACGTGTTTCCCACCGTCTCCCAGATAAATAGCATATATACAACCGCGTTTCCACCACGTACAAATAAATATCCTAAAGGTAGCGAGTAAATGTCAAAAATAAATAGAAAATGCATGTCGTATGGTAAATCTTCAACGTAGATACCATACCTCCTCAACAGCGTTACGGTACTTTTCGGATATAATGAATATCGAGCAGTAATCGCAGGTAAAATGCCAATTAGACGATTAGCTCCCTTTATCCATCCCAGAAGTCTGGACCCAAAAAGCACCGCACCGCCACATCAGAAATACCAAAATCCTCCCCCTTTTCCTCCTCAATTTTGTGTTATTCGACCCAAGTCTCAAAGCCCCTGCCGAATCCGACTTCATGGAAATCCATGCCCACTCTTAGCGGAGAAACAAGTGGTGCCTGGTGAAGTGAAGATTTGCTTTTGAATGACATGGCCATTTTTTTGGGCCAGGCCATGCAAACGTCCCATTCGGGTCCGAGGTAGCGGGCAATGGTGTTGACCACTGAAGACCGTTAGCACTTGCATTGAGGAGAAGAGGGTAGGGAAGAGCTTACTGAATCCAGGTTTCTCCTGCCACCACCACCACGTGTTAGTCATCCTACACATGACCGTACCAATCGCAGCGTAGAAATGAGCAAGCAGAACGAGAGCCATAGGATCAAATGCCTGAACCAGTAAATCAAGTTCAATCGGGACATTAGCTTGCCATCTCTTGAATCCAACCAACAATTCCTCGAATGCCTCGTCGACGAGTCCTGGTTTCGTGCATGCTACGAGATACGGTGCTAAAGACATCATCCGGTTGCGGTAGATCTCGCGGCTGTTCTCGATGCGCAGGAGATGCGAGTACGCGGGGATGTCATCTAGGAAGTTTACGAGCACGCTGGCTGGACCCATGACAGGATAAGTTTCCTCCATCCAATATGGGAAATGCACCGGTCTGGCGACCAGACTTCTGAAAAGAGTGATTTTCATGCGTACGTCCGGCCCGGAGGTGATGACCGAGCAGATACCTCGGAGGTATTTGAAGGATGTGTCTTCAACTGGAATAACGGCGAAAGGATCAAAATCCATGACCGAGCACATGTAGAAGTAGAGAATGAAAGAGGTCGAGACTACGGCCTCAGGATTTTGAGGATTAAGTGCTTCGAGGGATGGATGGTAGGTTGAGAGGGCTTTTTGGAGGTGGTGTGTCTCGAGTTGATCGTAGTCATGAGGGGAAGACATTGATTCGACGGTAGGACATTTACGAATATGACGAGCGGAGAGGGCTAGGATTGCGTGGAAGAGGAAGTCGTGCTGAATGTATGTTAGGAAAAGAGTTAGAAAATAATTTGACCGAGCATACCTGAAAAGCCAGCTGCAAAACCTCACCCCAAAGACTCGCAGCACCCACCAACGATCCCATCGTAGAAGATTCAAAATGTATCAACAGCAACGCATCCGGGGTATCGAATCTCCCGCAATCCTCCTGGGACATGTAGTTGATCTGGGGTGGAATGTTGATCGCCGGCGGTGAGGCAGAGCTGTTGATATCCCAAATACTCTCGAAGGCATCGGGACTACTGCTATGGCCCTTGATTTCCACTACCTTCTCCGACTCCTCTGCTTTCGCGAGTTTCGAGAGGGAGAAACTGGTGACATTATTCTTCCAGCGAGGGACGCCGCTCGTGGCGTAGACGCATTTGTGGAGTTGGCTTTTGCATCGTGTGCAAGTTGGCCGTAACTCATCGCACTAAACAAATCAGCAACCATCCAACAATCCGATATCCACACCAAAAATGCATCTCTAACTTCCTCTCCAAGTATCAATCGTGATATCAATCCACCCGAGTACAACAACCACGACCGGCAACCGCACCTCGGCAACCACCAACCATCGCGAAAACAACGCACCTTGATCCGTCTCTTCTTGCACACCAGACAGCCACCCCTCGACTTCCCATTCGACTTCCTCGTCCTCAACGGCGCGCCGGAATTCTTCCTCGCATTCGAGCCCCTATCCTGTTGGTTTTGCTGTTGGTCCGTCGCACGAGAAGCCATGCTTATTCGCACACCCTCCTGGCCTTTCGTATGCCTTTCCCCGCACACAACCAACCCGTGTAACTCGCCCTTACGTATCTCCAACGAACAAACAAACAACAAAAGCGAACGAGCGAGGAGAAGAAAAGATAGTCAGCGTTGCAACGGGTTTTAGGTCAGATTAAACCATGTATCTGGGACTGCGCAAGAAGTCGTTGATGGGGGGTGGTTGGGGTGAGGATAGGATCAGAGAGAGAGGATCTGTCTGCGTCGAGTCGAAAGAGAGAGGGTCGGTGTGGAGTTTTCTGCGCCGCCCCTGTGTCATTAGGTCGCCTTAGGTGTCAATCACTTGCCAATTGGGGTCGGGCCCGAGGTTCTCGCCATGCGCTACGAGGCACTGGTCTTTCAGCCGATACGGAACATTTCAACGCAAAAGCGACGGAATCGAAGGGGGAAACGGTGTTTCTGGAATGCGCGAGGGACGGTAGTAGGATGCGCGATGCTTCTTGACTAGAGAAGTAGAATTCCCGTCGTGTGCGATGACTCGCTAAGGATTGGGTATTCCCGTCCTCGTACACCCACCAGTTCCCGTAACGTAGCATTTTCGACCAAACGAGTACTTAAGTACGCACCGACAGACTCCCGTCGACTTTCCAACATTTAGTCCGGTTGCATCTTCCCGGTATCCATCACGTCGGATCGTCTCCACGTGAGCTATACGTTCCTGGCAATTGTTTGAGGCCTTCCAACGCCGAGTTTTCTCCAACAACATTCTCTCAGTTAGGTACGGTACATAGGAAGGCATGGTAATTCGAGGCGAGTATATTTCATGTCCGTCTGACGGGAAATAATACATTGTCAATTCACATCTCAAAAAACAAAAGGTTAGAAAATTTTCGTAATCCAACAGTTCTGAGGAGTCTGGCCCAGACCTTGAGTTTTCCCGCCATCTCGGACTCGGACTCGTGTCTGAAAACGCTCCGAACAAGTCGCCGGTCTGGTCTGGTGTAATTGCGTCTAGATTTTGCATTTCCATTGCGCAAAGCTCGCTTACGATATTTTACGGATACAGTATGTATTTTGGCTTGCGTGCCTGAGAATCACACATCCGTGCGACGCTTATTTGACCAACCAAACAGCTTTAATTGACGCATTTTAATACTCTTATTAAATGAACAAGCGTGTGCACGGATGTGTGATTATCACAGTAGCTGAGGGGATAATATCTGAATATCACACCTAGGTGGGTCATTTAAATAATTTGGCTAAGCACTACAGTATGCTTATTATGCATCTAAACATTGACAGTCTCTAACATCCCCACCCAAGCCTTTTCCACTAAGTAAACTAGGACATCGAACAGCAACTCTACTATCAGTAGCACACTGCATCAATAACCCCCATAACCTCTCCAACGTGAATCCAAAATCCGGATTCTCTGGCAATTGCGTATACCCCACACTATCTCGGCCACGGCGCCATCCCTCATCTGTCGTCACAGCCAGAAACAACTCCTCATACATCGCCTTGCTAATCCCCCTTATCCGCTTCGCACTGGCGACGAACTGCCCTTTATACGACAACAAAACACGCATATTCGAATCACAACTTCTATTGTAGATCTGTTGATAAAGAGCTGGAATCACGTTCTCCTCGTCCTCCCAACCCCAGCGATCTTGACAATCTAAGCAGCTACAAGTTATACCCGCAAATCCCAAACTCAACATTCCCGTCTCCGGCACCAGATAATCGTTAATCCTAGGAACCAACTCCCGCATGTTATGCGCGTGGGCTTGGATAAACATCGTCTTTTCAGCGAGGTTGTCCCAGTTCGTGATGATGTGGTGTAAATACGTTCCGCCCTCGCGGCCGACGTTGTCTAAGAGTTTGACGATATCTGCGCCTGTGGTGTCTTTCAGTGCCGTGATATTCGCGGCTGGGTCTTTGGTGTAAAGTATCACGTTCGGGGTCATGTGTCGGAGGTATGCTGTTTCCTTAAGCGAGTCGAGCATGCTTTTGATCAGTTCTGGGTCTTCGAGATATGCGCTGACGACTATATCGAATGTCGACGAGGAGTTGTAGGCTGAAGGCAAGAAAGGAAAGGCCGGGGAAGAGGTTGAGGTAAGAGAGTTGGACTCGAGCACATATAACGCAAGACCTAGTGCAGCAAATATAAACCCGATGATAGTAATGGAGAAAACCTTGCGTGGTGTCCGGCTTACGGATGTATTGCGAAATATTCGGTAAACTTGCTGTCCAAGATCCGTAGATCTGAAAACGGAAGCGTAGGCTTCATTACCTACTAAGACGCAAAAGCTGGCAAGCAGATATATCATGATCTGGATCTTCGAAACAACCGTCGCCGGCTGTGAAGGAAACGCTGCTACCAACACAAGAACGCTAGAAGCAAACGAAGTCAAGTATCCAGCACCAGCTCCTACCTTATTAGAAGATTCTAACCTGTCATCTCCCAATGAAATCGGAGAATACACCATCAAAGACGTGCCCGTAAACACAGTACCCACGAGCGAAACGACGTTGAAAACCACCAACCCCAGCGTTGGGTACGGCACACGCAACGTCGCAGGCTGCTCGAATAAATACGCTGTAGCGGAGCTGAAAATCAGTCCAAAGATAAGCGTCATGACGATGAATCCGTGCGTTCGCTGAGCCCTCGTCTCGACTCCAAATTCGCGCCGTGAGTCGATGATAAGTAGTGCGCGCACGCCGCCGAGAGTAAGGAGACTGGTGATACACCATATGATGCCTGGTACCATGAGCCGGTATTCGTTGTATAGAAGTATACTGGATGCTGAAAGTGCGCCTAGTGCCCACCATGGTGGCGAGGATTGTTGGGGTTGTTGTTGTGCTTGTCGAGAGATGAATAGAACGAGGGATTCCGCGGTAGAAATGATGGGCTGGGAAGAAGGTTAGTGATTTTACACGGAGGGTTTTAATGTGGTGTTAACGACTTACGAAAAGCATCACCAAAACTGGGAGACCGGGCATGTGTTAGAGGCCTTGGAATAGCATTGGTAATGAGACTGCTGCCAACATAGATATTGGTACCATGCCTTTCCAAGACCGGTTCGGTAGTAGTCGTAGCCAGTTTTGTCGGTGCAGTCTCCACCATGATAACTTCTCGCGATCGGTATTTGAAGATTGCGTGTTTTTGAGCAGGGTAATCGCATAGGACAGCAGGATGATCCCGAAAGTTCGAAAGCCTATTGTGGCAGCTGTCTGTGTGTTAGGATTTAGTAGTGGGGATATGTAGGAGGCTTGACATGCGGTAATCTGTTATATTTCAGTTTCTAAACATCCAGTTGGGTGAGGGATAGTTCTTACGGTAACTATGGTTGACCAGAAGGCTTTTGGTAGAGTACAGTGCTGTTGCAGAGCAAACCATCCAGTAGCTATCCAAAACTAACAGTCAACTAACAGTCAACTAACAATCGATGTAGCATGTTAAGTTAAAAAATAGGACCTCATTTTTACAGCGACCTAACACCATACCAATCCCTCAGCACATTTTCTCTTTCCAAGACTATCTCCAAGCTCGACGCCTCCGAATCCTCGCTATCAACACCCACCCCCCTCAAATTCCTCAATACTATATAGCCATACCTCTCGCCCTCAGCCATGGCTATCATCCCACTAAAACCCAGGAATTGACGTGCTGAGAAGTTGGGTTACGGATGTGGAATCTAGCTCCATTTTGGCGGTGGACTGCTTAAATCGAAATGCCGAGTTATTGTCCTGTGAGTTTCCGAACTTTTATGGTCGATCTGCTTGTACCCGGGATAGATGGCGAGGTGCAGTGGGTTCGCCTAAGGGGAAAGTGTGTAACTCATCTTAAATGGCATGAAGCTCGCGTACAGCGTCCAAAATGTAGTAGCGTTGCCTAATTTGGGTTCCATTATTTTGTGCTTGATGTAAATGGGGAACTTTGTGTCTCTATTAAGCGTTTGAGATGATGTAATTTGAATAGTATATCGCAAATGTCTAATTGTTTAGTGATTCCCATGTTGAGGCGTTAAAAAGTTTGGACAAAACCTAACTCATCTTGGTAGATATCGAATAAGCTAAATATTAAATACTGATATTATTTTGTAGTAAAAGAAACACTCATATGTGTTGATAATACAAAGACCAAATAACAACTAGCCTCAAAACAAGGAACTGTTTTCTCCACCCTCCCATTGGTCCACCATCCTTGCCAAATCGGTGTCAAATTGTTGGAGCCAGCTGCGACGACAACGCCATTACACCCGTGATCTCAACCATCTTTTTCAAAACAACACGATTCAGTTCGTAAAACCAATAGTGATAATGTCCAATATAATCTCGCTTCTGCGCCAGTACGGAATACTCAAGCGGATGGCCAACTTTCTCAGCGCGATTGATCTCTTCCATCTCGCACTAACGCACTCAGAACTCCACACACTAATCCTGAAATCAAAGGAAATCTTTCATCGCTTAAAGGCAGTGGCATTATGCGACGGCCGCGGTCTTCTCGCGCGCCAAGATTTTCAAGGCGTGTACGAGGTAGATGCTGATCATTGCATCTGGGGCACGGGCAGAAAATCACATTTCGATGAGGAGGTTGAGGTGCGGGTTTGGAATCTGAGATGTGATGAGGCGAATGGACTGCCTTGTATCAAATGCAAAGTCAATGTTTGTGAGGTCCGCGATCCACATGATCTGTTCCGAGGGACGCTACTCATGATCGAAATTTTAGGAATGCCGATACGTCCCGCGCGTTCGCGATATGCCCAGATGGCTTTCTTATCCGAGACAGCACTACCTTCCATGCCCCACGCCATGGAATATCATGGGTTTTTGTGCAGCATGCGATTTAAAAGTCGAAAATGATCTCCCACTGTCGCTTTCCGAATTCTGCGACTGCGACCAGTACAGAAGATGGATATGTTTCCCTTGTAAGGTCAAAGAAAATTGTGTTGAAGCAAAATACATCGAAACACGAACAAAGGAGGTCTCAAGGGCAGCTAGCCAGGAGGCTCTTGCTGAAATATATGAAGGTCTATGGCAGAGGGCAGCTTACGATGTCACAGGGGTAAGAATGCTACTCACATCATTTCCTACAATACTGACACGCTGTAGTATTGGTGTCCATGCGGCGAAAGAGTTCCTCAAGACGGCAATATCAGATGTATGTGGTGCAAGCGTCGACACAACCTGAATACCTGGAAGAACGGAGACCGAGATGCCATACCCTTTTTTGACGATGTAAGCGGTATCCAATTGCACCTTTGTCCTACATCGATAGCCCGTCGTCCAATCTTAACATTCATAAACTAATCAAAATATCAAGGATCCGTGCTATCCACAGATGATATTTGACCCGGCCGGAGGACTCTGGGACGAAAATATGACATACGCACCCTTAGCCTACGATGGTCCTATTTATTGAACACTTGGCGACTACTCCTGTTAGGTGCACACGAAGCCGAAAGTTTGATGTTGAAGTGTCATTCTTCTTGCCTCGATATATTAGAGCGAGGAATGATGTAAACCGAGACTTTTACTCACGTTTCCACTTTGATATGTGAAGATAAGTTGTGGCTTTTGACTAAACTTTTGAATTTTTAAAGTGTTTAATAAGCTAAAACATATAAATAAATATAGAAGAGTTTTATATAGGATAAATAGAAAGGCGTTTATAAGGGTTTTCTCGGTACTGATTTTAGGATATTCTTAGTAAAGCTATTACAGAGGGTTACAGAATTTTACTATACTATAGAACATATTTTATAATCCTTAAATCTCTATTGATTATTAGAGTCTAGGTAATAGGTAATAAAGGCTTATAGCTCCTTTTCAAACGTCATCGTTTCTGGAACGCTAATTAAAACTTCTACACCTTTCCAAAAAATAATGCCTACTCGAAGCCTTCCTGAGCATGTGGTATAATAGCTACAAAGTAATCGCTCATGCTTTTGAACATAACGCTAATTAGACGAGAATAAATTATATCCTCCCGCCCTGTACCACTTCCCGACCGAGGACTTCCACCTCGCCGCTCTCAGCGGTCCTGCGTCTTTCCAAGATCCATCGCTGGCCAGCTATAGGATCTTCTTCTTTGAGATAGCTGATACTCTCAGCACTAGCTGAATGTTTGTGTCGCCCGAAAGATAATGGTTCGTTTTCCTTATCGTCGCTCTCATACTCGGGGTCTTTTCGCGCATTGTTGAAACCGGCAGTATTCATTGTCAAGGTTGGACTGCCTGGTACCGAATCGTTCGGGTTTAGTTGATCATTGCCACTTGTAGCCTCGCTGATGGCACTTATCGCGCTATTCTTCCGACGATGGCCTTGACTAGCATATGCCGTTGAGCTAGATGAGCCTGCTTGCGTCCACGGAGGGTGGGAAGCGGGATTGATATCATCTGGTCCGCCCGCACTTTTAGGGCTACCAGTGCTACTATGAAGACTGGCTTGACTCCCACCCCAAGCTCCTCTTCTCAGCTTTAGCAACGCATTCAAACTCATATCACCACCCTCGTAATCCTGAGCGCTCATCATTCCTGCAAGCTGCGCCAAACCTGGGCTGCTGACCGGTCCCGAACCATGTAATGAAGGGGACATTAGTAGCGACATGAAAGAGTTGCGATTAGAATATTCGCTCCGCTCTGTGATGGGCGTCAAGTTCGGCTCACGAACCACGATTCTGCCACTCTGCGCGCGGTTCAGGCCATCGCCACCTCGAGGTCCAAAATAACCTCCATTGACATATTCTCCTTCAGATGCGGCGGGTGCTGAATAGAAACCGAATTCCTGTCCGTAAAACCCATCAGCATCATATGCTAGCGCTTCCGCGTTGGCCGCGGCAATAATGTCAT
This sequence comes from Glarea lozoyensis ATCC 20868, assembly GCF_000409485.1. Taxonomy (NCBI): domain Eukaryota; kingdom Fungi; phylum Ascomycota; class Leotiomycetes; order Helotiales; family Helotiaceae; genus Glarea; species Glarea lozoyensis. The sequence continues at coordinate 337,058 of NW_007360990.1, read as the reverse complement.
CATCCTCGAGAGCATCATCGTAATCGAAATCATCCTCTAGCTCATAATTTGGTGAAAAGGGTTCATAGTGCGAGGTCTGGTTAGAATCTGTCATAAGTCCAGGCTGGGTGTCTTCTAAATCAGATTGTACAGGATGACTCGGAGTGCTCTCACGTCGAAACTTGCCATTTGCCACAGCCTTAAAAGCAGCTGCCGCCAGAGCCGATTGGTATGCCTCCAGACTGTCTTGTGTCAATCCTTGAGAAGGTTCTTCTTCTGCTAACTGAGCAGGTAAGCGTCGGATGGTCCCTTGGGGTGCAGAAACATTATTTTGCAATGAGTAGCACGGGTACAGGGCTTTAGCTATGCTGTTATCGTCTTCCTGGGGTTGTCTGCCCAAATGTGAAGTCGTCCGGCTGGGTGACACTGTGGGAGGTGAATATAAAGTAGTTTCTGGTGAAAATGGTTTCAAAGGTCTCCCGTATTGGTCGGTGTCCAATTTGTCGAAAACAGATTCATCGAATTCTGGAATCTCTTCGTCATTACCTAGTCCAGTAATGATCCCATCATCAAAGTAAAGGTCGTCATCGCCATCTTTATAAAAGGGGGAAGACGGCGAAATGTCATTAGCAGAATACCTTTCGTCTAGTATGTCTTCAATTACTGGATGTCGAGGAGCTTCGGTCGCAATACCTTCTAAGCCAAGCCCTTGAGGCTCGAGAATTTTTGATGGTGGATGTTGCTCGACGACTCCCGAGGAAGTCGATATAGCTGAAATAGGGGTCGGAGCGGACGGGACATATGGCGAGTTCCTGGTCATTGCGAACCCGATAACTTCGCCATTTCCGTCTCGTGGCGTGTCTGGCATGCCAGGCGATGACGGACTAAGAGGTGTATGCCATGATTGCTGAAAAGTAAACCCACCGAGGTTTTCCACCGTGTCGGTCGGGGTTTCTTTTGAATCGTCCTCCCCGACAATTGGTACCTCTTCTTCCACCGGGTAATCTCCAATACCATCATCTCCTACAAGCGGAACTTCTTCTTCGGCAGGAAAATCTTCCTTCTCCTCATCCACTCCTACGAGTGGGACTTCTTCCTCGGCAGGAAAGTCTTCTGCATCATCCTCATCGTCGTAGTCGGCATTCACCCCAGGAATCCTCTCTTCTAACCCATCATCGTCATCCATGCCGTCGTAATCGTACTCATCATCGAACCCTCCATAATTGTCATCGTCGTTCCCCCTTTCATTCTGCTTCTCCAAGGCTCTTTGCCGATGTCTGTCTTCCAACAACCTTTCCTGCTCAGCAGCACCTATCATGTCGAAACTAAAACGTGAAGAAGTGCTCTTCATATGCTTTGGAATGGCAGCATCTTTAATCGACTTGATAGATACCTCTGAAACTTTTCGTGGTCGACCTTTATATGAAGAAACACTTGATTTCGGCAGTGGCATTGGGGCGTCTATTGATATGCGTTTGTTCTGTGGATATGCTTGTTCGCCCATTTTGGGTGGAACAGGAGGCGGACGATCAGGTGCAGGTATTGAATTCGTGTTGGCTACAACAGAAGTTCGGTCTGTCGTAGAGTCAACACCACTTTGAGTCGCTGCATTTACATCAACAGGTCTCTGAATCCCCTTTGCGTATGGAGGTCTTGGTAATGGCAGGTCTGTGATATCATCTGCTTTTCTCACATGTGGTCCGGCGGCTGGATATTGCTCTTCTTCAAAATTCTCGGTAAAGACTGGCGTATGGTTTCCTCCACTCCACCTCGCACTTGAACTCTCGTCAGCCCCATTTGAATCCGGCATAGGACTGCGCTGATATGATCTGGTATTCCCCGAATGCTCTTCGGGTCTGGATTCGCCATATGACATATTTCTACGAGGTCTTGGGGCACTGAAATCATGGACCACTGTTCCCCGTATTCGGAAGTCAAGGCTTTCGGGTTGTTTACTCTTGTTGGATATAAGGGCTTCGGGAGCCAATGGTGGTATTGCATGCGAGGTTCGCCTGCGCGCTAGAAGCGACATAGGATTGAGTAAATTGAGTCTCGCTTTTCCTGACCTTGAAGGAGTTGGCTCGAAAGTCGAAACATTACTCGGTGAAGGTGACGGCAGCCTTGCCCCAGTGGGCCGTCTCCCAGTAGGCATCCCATTATTTTGGAACCCCGACGACATCATGGTGTTGTGACTCTGCTCCTGTCTTCCTTGCTGATATCCGCCATCGCCATGGAAAGATGGTGGGGGCTTATTCTGTTGCGAACTCATGTAATTAGCGGTAGCAGGTCTCCCCGATGGCTCAGGTTGCTGATAAGTGCCAGGTGCGATTCTCTGACTATTATTGTATGCGTGAACGTCTCGCGATGATGAATTCGGCCTTGAGCTCTCCCAAACGTGTGTCCTGAACTCCTTCTCCATTGTCTTTTGTCTTGAAGTATCCAGTGCTACGGAAACAGTTTCTCTCCCCCCAGAAGCGATTCTGGTCATATTACTCGACGTGTACGGAAGCGGTGGTGCGACGCCGACAGGCTCTGGGGAGATTGATTCTTGCCATCGTTGGGGATGCCCGTGGTCCGTTGGGTGAATCGGTGGTTCGAACGACTGTGAATGTTCGGCGGGCGACGATGGAGTGGATGGCGTACGCCTGGTGTGGGGTCGGAGATACGAAAACATAATTTGAAACCGAGAGATCGAGATCGTAGAAGGAGCGTGTTTGTTATCGTAGGAGAGTCGTGCTCATGCGTCGTCAATCATTGAGTCCAATTGCTCGTATTCATCGCGATTGGCGTATGCCTCTCAAACTGTTCCCAATTGACACAACAATCTCTGGCAGACAACAATGCTCTCAGTCAATCCCATCTACACCTCCTCGCCCGGTTGGTATCGCTCAAAGGGAGAAGGGAAGCAACTGCATATGATGGTGCGGATTCAAAGAGTGTCTAGAACACGGGTGACGTCGGGCCTCGTAATTATTGGATAAGCTCGATTTGTGGGTGAGACTCCTGCAGGTCGTACGGACGATACGAGATTTTAATCTTCGCAAGGCTGCAACAATAATACAATGGGTTGAAACAAAGGTCGGTATGTGAGGAAGTTGCGGTAGGTTGTTTGAGAGATACGACTTGACTATACCACTATTTTGCTACATGCAGGCCAGCCACGGGGTCGTGATCGGCCAGTCGAGATTTCCTGTCAGAGTCCCGAAGCTGCAAGTTGGAGTTGCAGGGCCGGGCCATCCTGTGTGGGGGTTCGTCCAGTAACGTGAGCGATAAGAACCCACTTTCAGCTTCAGACGAAAGAAGGCTTGGAACCTCAGATCAATGTAAATTTCCTTCCATGAATACTCCGTACACCTTCCGACGTATACAATGACAGGCTTTTCAAATCAAAACCAAGCTGGTCACTACAGAAGAAAGGTTCAAGTGACATAAACAGTGATGAAGAGTCGGCACGTCGGAAGAACGATTGCAAATGATACGAGTGCGGTAATGACTGAAACTGCAGACTTCCCGCTTAATTACCAAAATATCAGTTAGACATGATTTACCTACGTTACGGAATGAAGTCACCCACAAATGTGATGAAGTGAAGGAAAAGCAAGAGGGTGTGGCTCGACGCGCTAAGCGCGCCTTGATAGGGGCCCACTGTTAGCCGCCGCTTGCCGCCCTCATACAAGCGCCGCGTTAACCTTCCTGGTGCCAATCTCGACCGTGCACTGGCTGGCACCACACCGCATATCATCACAAACATTTCCAGTTTCCACACCCATCCCATCTCCTTATCTGTCACGACAATTATCTCTTCGCGAAAGATTCGGCCTCACGAGCGATTCCTCTCTACCGCCACGCCACAAGCGCACGAGCGCATTATCGCAAATCTGGTAGTCTATCTGTCGAAGCCTAACAATGGCACAGGCTCCCTGAATCCGTTCTCTGCTTGAGCGCGAAGCTCGAGCCTGATGTATTATCACGATGAAGAAGGCTAGAGCGGTTCATTTACTCTTCCGTATATTTTACGCTTCATTCTTCACCGTATTGAACATCGCCCTATTCGCATTGCTTCTTATCACACCCGGTGATGCCATTCGACAAGCACTCAGCAACAAGCAACTCTACAACGTTTTTGTGGTCGCAGGATGTTATCTTCTCACTGTTGTACTCGCTATTTTAATATACGCCTCGAGGCTCTATACGAATCGAACTGTTCTGGCAGCAATACCCAAGACATGGATACCAATAGAGAAGGGAGAGGTCAACAAGAAGGTTCGGAAGATGATCGTCGCTAGTCTCAACAGGAATGCTGTGATTGCTTGGGACGCCCGGCCTCGTGTGGAACCACAGCCGACGGCAGTGGTATCTGATCCGGAGAAGCGAGATCCTGTCGCTAGATCCTCCGATCTCGAAGGGTACGGGACCAAGAAGTCGGGTTTGCTACACAAACGAACGAAGGATACTGAAAAGGAGGACCATACCGTTGTAATACCACCCGCACAACCCGTGTGGGGGGAGATCTCGCATAAAGGATGGGCATCTCCTACATCATCCGATTTGCCTAACCTACAGTTCACGACAGTAATACTCGAGCTTCCCCATCTCATCGAGGCCAAGGCCGTATCTTTGGCTCCAGCGGACCCCAAATCTTCCGCGGAACGAGTAACGCCTAATTTTGAAGCTGTTCAAATTCTGCAAAGACCGGCTTCTATGGGATTACGAGATTATATCAGTCATCTTATAAGTATCAACGTAATCAGTACGCCTTCCGTCGCCGCAGAATTCATCGACAAGTATGAATATGCGAGATTTGGCACCAAAGCGCTAGAAGAGGAACGATTTCGAGACTTGATGAAGCAATTTGCTGAAATACTACGCGGTATGGTGGCTCTCAGTCCGGCTATTTTGTTAGAATTTGATGAGGAACCGGAAAGCGATATTGACGATGATGCTACCTCCAGTCCAACTCCCGTGACACCTCGCAGCCGATCCATCGCATCTTCCTACAGGGCCATCAGCCGGAGCGGAAGCGAAGGCACCATCCACACGGCACCATCTCGACAACTCCAAACCAACAGAACCACGCCCACCAAGAGCTTCGGCTTCACTACCGCACCCGCCACACCACGCAGTAAGAAGCGTGCTATCTCAAGGACACCGAGTGCGAACAGCTTCGCCCAAAGTCGGAGACCATACACAAATAGCAGTGCCTCCAACGACAGTCTCAGGTCCACGAGCCAGGGAAGTGTAATTAAACTCAGCATGACGAATGAGGAGGGTCGTCTTCCTTATACCCTGAACATACCTACTTCATAATTCATAATCGATCCGTTAGGTCATGTATAATTTTTCGGAACCATAGCGATGGAGTTTGGGAGTGGTGGATTATTGGTTGGAATTGGAATAGGAATAGATACTGGGAATAAATCCTAAGGGATAGAGTAATGCTGAATGATAATGTTTTAATCATCCCCCTTTTCTTCATGTTCCTTATTTTTTTCTGTTCACTTGGAAGTCTAACATAACATGGATCTGGATGTTACTCAAGGTGCGTTGATGTAGAATTACTTGACCATTGCCGGTCTTGGACGCAGTTGCTGACATTGCCGTACTAGCAGGTCTTGCCACGTTCAACTTCCAGTTACCCCCATCAGCTCTTTCCACACCAGAAGTCCGAATCCGACATTTTCCGCCGCCTTTTCGTTCGTTGGATCGTGCCATAACGCGATCTCGCAACCATCCTGGAGCCCATGCCGCGATTTCTCCCAACTGGTTTCGGCGCACTCGCTTTTGCAGCGCATTCCTCTCCATTCTTGAAACCATCACCCTCGACCCCCTTTTAACGCCCGTTGATATCATTCTACCCTCCCTCCTCTACGTATTCCGCCTATCTATCCACCCACATTTCTCCGCAATTCGGCCAGGGAACACGCAATCAAATTTCCTGGGCAAGTGCTCTACAGCGGTTCAAAGTACCTGACGTTTTTCCACCCCAAGATCGTAGCTCAACGGTTTAGCGCTTGAAAATTCAGGCTGATTCGCTGAGCCGGGTGGCGTCGGCGTGAGATTTGAGTGTTACTGCGAGAATGTACGCGGCGGGTGCGAGTGGTGCTTGGCACTGCTTTCTGGGGTGTTAAGCATTTGACGTCCCGTTTTCGTGGTCGTATTGAAATGATCGCTCAGCAGCTTTTTTCTTCGCTTCCGCTTCTCCCGTCAAGCGCGTTCTTCCTCGTTTGCGGTTTTCTGCCTCAAGCGAGGGCACGACTCGGTTTCTTTGGTGATCCGTGTTACCGTCGCACGACATGTGGCTGCCACGCGAGTGGCTACCGCAGCTGAAAGTGGAGGTATCTCCGATGTGAGATCGTTGATGTCGGGTTTGGGTCGTGGAATTCTGGTAGTAAACCGTTAAAACAGAAGTTCTTGGTCTTGTCCTCATCACGGGGACTTACCCCTGAACTAGTTCATTCTCGCTTATTCAATCCCCACTTTTTTCAAGGCAAAGTGTTGTATTCACGACTTCTGGTTGTGTTTTCACTTCTGACCGCTTTCCATGATGCGGTCGAAGGTGTCGAGGTAGTTCTTCATGGCTGTGGTGCGTGAGCTGGTGTTTGGGTTGTAGAGGGGGTGGGAGGTGACTGGGTTGCTGAGGTAGGATGAGAGTCGGGATTGGGAGAGGGAGGGTTGGGTTGAGTAGGTGGAGAGAGAGGTGGAGATTGTAGTGGGAGGTTTGAGTTGGGCGGGGCTGGACGGGGAGGGGATTAGCTTTGTGCTGTGATGGGGTTGGAGGGGGTGGAAGCAGTGCGGTGAAGGACGGTGAAGGAGGGTGAATGATGATGGATGAGTGAAGAGAACGAGGTAGGGGGAGGTGTTTCGATCGAGAGGAGACATGGACAGTGGTAATGAAGGGCAGAAGAGGAGAGTGTTACGCTCTTTGCAGAGAGTGAAGGAATCCGTTGTATGAGCGAGCTAGTACATGATCCAACAGTAGTCGGATATAGAACCCATGACACACACACGACTAAGTAACTAACAAAAACAAAACACACTCCTCTTACCTCAACCCATTCCCATCCGTAGCACCAGTCGAAGATTGATTAGAAGACATAGTCGACGACACGGTTTTGTTGTTGTTAAGCGAGGAGCGGTATCCGGTGTACCGTAATGCTTCGGTGAGAGAATTTGGAAGAAGGCTGAGGCGTTTGAATGATCTGGAGAGGAACGATAGAGGTCTGGATGGTGGTTTGAAAACATTTTTGTATAGGGGATTGGGTTCGTCTTATATCAGTTGGCGAGCGTTGAGTTGTTTCTTTGGGGGGAGAAGGGGGCAACAGACGGTGGACGATGGAGGACGGGGTGTTATTTACGCGATAGGGTGTGGAGTGCTGTCAACGCGATATGTGGAGAAGGGTGGGCATTTCTTTCTTTTCGCTCTGTCTCCCACTCTGGCTCCACCCGTGGTGCAGATGCGCGGCGCCAGCATACAGGTGTGGTTCAGAGGCACTGTATGGAGTCGCGGGAGGCATCACCCCTCGCCTGCGCCTCTTCTTTCCCATGACACCCACCGACATTCGGCTAGCGTAAATCCTCCCGTTCCACCCTCACGCGATTCTGGGTACCGTATATCAAAACACGCCCCCCTGAGTTATTCACGGATGACGAAGACCGAAGTCACTGCATGAGATTAATCAGATCCAAACCTGATAAAGAGACATGGTTAAACATCACGCTGGTTTCGCTTCGTGTAAGGTGGAGCGCAGGGTAGTACCGTCCAAAAACTCAGAAACCGAAAAACAACGAAATAAAAGACATCTTTATAGCTAGAGAGATAGCTCCAGAGGTTTATTCTCCTAGACTAGAGTAGATTAAAGCGCTAAAAAGAGCCCTTCCTAATATATATAGTTAGTAAAATAATATCCTAAGGCTATAGAGAAAGGCTAGAAATTATATTTTTATTAAGACTTTTAATCGAGGTTATTTCTCAAGATTTCGAGATTCGAGCCTTAAGAAAGTGGCCGAAATCGCTTAAGCGACAAAAGTCTAAGGCCGAAATACTTTTACCCCGCGAAAACGAATTTTAGAAGAAAAAGTTATTTTAACCGACTTCTAAAGCCCTCGACGTCGTAGAATAATTGTTTTAATAGCTTAAGAAAGCCCTCAACCTAGGCTTTAATTTTATACTAATACTAATAGGCTTAAATGTGCTATTTAGGCGTATAATAGTTAAATACTCCTTTTTCGTTTTCTTCGTTTTCGCGAAGTTAAGTTTTTGGACGGTGCGACCCTGCGCTCCACCTTATTCGTGTCCATCTCGGGCCTGCATGCGATTCAAATTCAAAAAGTCCGTAAGACAGACGAGATAGGAGACTCGGCATAAAGAAGATGAGGCTGTGAGATCGATCGGTCTTAGGTCGTGATATTTTTTAGCCACGAAACTCTGAACTGAGATACGTGATGTGGCTTATGTGCGAATGAGAGCGAGTCACATCCATCACCGGAGAGGCTCTTTGGAAAATGTGAAGCACAACATATTCCAGAGACAACGTGTGGAGAGCTTGTGTAGATTAGGAAGACATAAAACGCAGCCAGGATCGAGGTCATCAACGCCATGATCAACGCAAGCGTGCGCCAAAGCATTGCCTTTCATGCAACAGCGATGCACTCGGCTATTGTATTTTTCAGATATTGTACTGTTCCGAAGCTCTACTGCTGCTGCTGCGTGTGGAAGTCAAGGTGGCAGAGGCAGAACACACCTGCAGACTGCCATGAGCAGGGCCTGATGACTTGTGACGGGGCGAGAACCTAGAATTCTGGAGTCGGCTATTTAGGTATTGGCACAGTGCGGGAGTCGGATCAACTTCCCAATCTGCTCATCATCCCCGTTGGTAATCGATGGCGTCGCTGGCCTGCCTTGGGGTGATCATTGTGACAAGACCACGCAGTCCCAGCTCGACGCGAACGGGGCAGGGGGCAGAGTGCAAAGGGCGCCGGCAGAAAAAAGCTGATAATTTCCCTGCTCATCGCAAATGTATGATGCTGACCGTCCAACTGGCAGTTTACATACCTTTGCAGGCTTGCAGCTCGTTCGACAACGCAACAGGGGCCAGGGCCGGTGGATCTCCAGGGCTCCAGGGCTGTCGGAGACGTGGTTGCAAAAGTCGCTGCAGCAGCCTGAACATCACATCTGTTTGTCGAGTATGGGCTTGTTGAGCGGTTGAGCGAGCATGGTCTGCCGTGAGCATCCGTTCGGCCCACATCCATGGAAAAGGGGCCAAACGGAACATGATGGTGTGCGCAGCATGAACCGTGGAATTGCAAGCCTTATTTGCTATTTCCCCGAATGTTATTCGGGGGAACAATGCCATCTGCAATCATCTCGTCTCGACAGCAATCTTGGGAAGCTTTGCTTCCGTAAAGAGGCACATACCGAAAGGCACGAGGCTACTAGTAACCCACCAAAGAAATTTAACAAGACTGAGAATTCGTCCTCAATTATGGGGTGCTTCTTTTTGGATTTCTAAGGATATTTGACATATCAGGGATGTTTCCTTATCTTCATCAAGCTGTAGCAGTGAATCGACTTGCCCTCTCCGTAAGGCTTCTGAGCTCCAACCTCGCAAAAGCAAAACCAAACAACGCTGGCTGGCTGCTGACGATTTGGGGGACCGGATTTGAGAGTTCGAGCCAGGATCATGATGCTACAGCTTGGCGTTCATCTGATGGAACTTTCTGGGAGCGGTCATGACAAGCTCCAGTAGTCCTGGTCTGTGTTTGCTCGTCGGCGGCACAGCTCCAATGCTTCCATTTGGACTTCCAGAAGGCTTCTGTCAAAAAAGCTGCAACAGGGGCATCCCAGTAGACTTTCTGAAACGAGCCAATTTGGGACAAGATGATCGCCCAGTCATCGGTATCAATCACAGTCTGCTAACCCGAATTGAATGAAAAGGAGATTAACTGCCCATGACATGGGCCAGCACAGACAGGTATTCCCGTTCTCGAACGTTGGTTGTGGCTGGCTTTGTGAATCTGCCGGACGTTTGAGCTTCTTCAAAGTGTGAAAGGCACACCAAAGGAAGTCACATCCTTGCATGTGATATTTTATTGGATAAATTGAATAGATCAAGATGGCTTGTAGCTACTAGGTACAAGGATACTATTTACAAACTCATTTCAGATGATCAGAAGGTAACAATAGCGTAAGTCGTATCGTTCGTACTAATCCAAAAGTAAGTGGCATACTAAGACTATCGTCTACTGGTGGTACAATAGTGATGAGCGTGCTTGCGAGAAAAGAGGTGCCGGTGAACAGGATAGAATCCAACAAAGTACAGCTAAGTATCGACAGATACCTGTTGACAGCTACGATTTAGCCACATACCCGAGAACGTGCGCTCACTACAAAACCCGCCAAAATGTAGTGCCACACTCCCGTTGGTCTCCAACGCTCGCTGTCCAAACATACGGCGGCCAATCAGCTCCCAATCGCACCGTGGCTGAGCAACAAACAGTTGACCCAGGGTAATTATTACCCAACCTAGATCTGATCTGATTTTGTATTTGGTTCATGGAAGATCCTTGAATCTGGTATCGATAATGGAGGCAGCGGCTGCGGCACCGCTGACCCTGCGAGGCCGTGGACATGGGACTCGGAGCTTCAGTAAGGATCAGTGAGTACCCTGTTCGAGGACTACGTATGCCTGCCGGTTCATCGCGGACGACCTGTCTCGCCTATCTTCCACTCAAATTGCCGGACACAAGAGCTGAACCTTGACCTGGCTCGAGTAGCTTCACGATCGTGAGTCCATAGTCAATTCATCCTATGAGCAACTCCAGAGCTGAACTAAGTCTGGGCCTAGTCCTGAATTGAACCTACGGAATGCTTCAATACCATGACCGAACCGTCCGGGGGGCGTCCGGGAACCAATCCAGGAATTGCGCCAGCCAAAAGCGACTGCGTTTGCCCATTATGCTTTCCCAATGGCACGTCAATGAATCTAGAAGCAACAATTTGGCGAGTAAATGTGTCGCAATTTAGAAATCAACACATCGACGTGGGACTAGGATCTCAAGACTCATCTCTTTCCGCTGGTTTAGTATAAATATAAATCAGGACTCGCTGTGATTCGCGCGTTAGATGTTCTCTAGCATAGGATACCTATAACACAGTCCATATATCCTACAACAGAGCGCACTTACCGATATCTTGCTCCCGGAAATCTGAGCGACCGGTCGAATAATGTTTATTGCTCCCCTATGAGCAAATCGGGCGGAACCCACGGGAAATTACAGGCCTTGCATCTCAATAGAACCAACCTTAGTGATCTTACGCCCACTCCAATAAGGTTACCACGAGCCACAGAACGAATCGGCAACGATGACCCGGCCAAGCTTGCATGCTGTAACAGTCACTCAGCAAGCACTGGGTGTGGCTGAGCATTGAATTGGTGGCACCTTGAATCGGTCTTTGTAAGAGCCTTTCCGGTGGACCACGCTGTCCTGCCGACAAAAGAGATGTCACTGGGTATCTCGTCAGACATTTCATGTTGTTTACGGCGATGACAATTGCGAATTGATGACAACAATTCTTTTCCGCTATGGGCTTTTGGTCGAAAATTTGAAGATCTTGCGGTGGTTCTCGTATATTCATCCAACTACATTGTAAAACAATCTTCGGAACAAAACAATAATGTAGGTTGTCAATCTGGTACTTCACAAACGAGGATGATGGTCGACGATAAATCTGAGGAGACTAAAATTCCGGGAATTATGGATCAAAAGAAAACTAACAGCGAACTAATTTAGTGGACCCACTATCTAATCTCAACGTCAACTACATTAACGACTACAACGATTCACTCCAACACGAAACATGCCAGATGCAACGAAATGCACATAAATATCAAGTTAAAGCTTCTTCAGCTCGTATACCGGAGATCTCTCCAGCGTTCTTGGTGCGGCACTCGGACTCGAATCCGTCTGTGCCCGAACCTCTCGGTTCCTGCCTGCCTGATGTGACCCCGGGCTCACACACATCCCGCTGAGTTTTTGGCCCTACTCTTGGAGTCTCCAGTACTCTTGCGCAAACTCTTTTGAGTAGTATTAGCATACCGCTATGTGTTTCATGGAGGGTTACTCATACCTGATTTGCTTACCTCCTTCGCCAGTGTCTTCCACATATAATATGTTGCAAGTCGGATTTCAAGAATATATAACATCACTTATTTCCTTTCATGCTAGCATCGAAAGAATCCAGTATCTCCTTCGTGCTTTTGATATGTGCTCTTACGCTTTTTCTTCCGTTGGATTTGCCGAAGTGTTCGTTGTAAGCGGTGTTTGCAGGAGTGGAATTGTCCAGGTAGCGAGCAATGCGGTCGTTGGCGTATTGTGCTTGGCATTCAGAAGTACCACGAGTATGAACTTCCTCCGAGCTACAAAGCGCTGGTGTCAGGCAAGAAGTCTCTTTGCTTACACAAGTCCACACATGAGGTAGACTCAAGGTCATGTAAGTAAAGAGTTCTTACCTCGAACTGAAATCAACATTTGAGCCGTCAGTGGCATGGTTTGATAATTGAGACGAGGACATCCTTTACAGGCCAGATCAATACTGTGCGTAGGCTGGAGGCAGCTAAGTACAAAAAAAATATTAAATCGCAAGGCCCTGTTGTAAAGGACGAATGTGTTGGAATGATGATTTCTGATGTATTTTAGGATTCTACAGTCTGCTTCCACACTCCGAGGGTAGTGTGCCTTTTATATAGGACATTGCTTCCCCGTGCTAACACTCCATGAGAGGACGTTCGCTGCTTTCTGGGAGCGTGTGTATACGTTGACCGCTGTTCAGGGTTTGAAGGTCCCATCATTGTCGGAATTTGAGTTTGAAAACGCCATTTACACTCTTGGTGGCTTCTTCGGCCCATTGTTGCATGGATTTGACCACTTTCCACAATCCCTGTAGCTCCCCTGCTCCCGCCAACGTACGCAAAGGAGCCGACGACATTGGATCGCCCAACGCGAAGCACGAATTGACGACGTACGACTTACCTCACGTAGATATTTGAAAGTATGTGTGCATTCCAAGCCGCTGGGGCTGCCAAAACCCCATCCTAGCCTGGTTCTGACATGAAATTGCCGAGGTGCCTCATGTCGTGCACCCAGTCTATCCTGCTGGGAAATACATCCAGACCGATGATGCAGTACGGAGGACCTTTGTAGCACGCTACAGACTTAGGGAAGGGGAGAGTAACTACAATGTCTCTTTCACTTGTAAGCGAACGAGTGGGATTCCTTCTACTTATGACGAGGAAGCATAATGTTTTGATTTCCGGTGAAGAACTGAAGATGCCTCCATGTTTTTGCGCTTGCCTATTTGATCAAATACACGAACATGATCGATTAGGCATGGAGCCGAGAAAACATCCTCTCCAGCATATTACGCATAACATTTCTACCGCTGCTTAAAGTGCTGACGGTTTTTGATGGCCACGCCGCGATACATGGTGGCTTACTCCATACGGAGAGAATGGCGATTGTCGGACGACTAAGTGGGAGTATCATGACGGCGCCTATCATGTCTCGCCGGATTCAGGGGTCACAATCATCTTTGGAAGGGGGCCAGGCGCTCGGCCGTGGGAGAGAACGGATGTGGCCTGCCAATTAATGGTAGGAAGAGGAAAAGATATAAATCTTGCATGTACCAAGCACGACAAGGGAAGCTGAAAATAGAGTACCTGGCCAAACGTGCGAAGACGCCTGGTAAGGCGAGCGGGCGGGCAGCTCCAGGGATCATTATCATCTTTGGCCCTTGGGACGGATCCAGGGGCAGATCCCGGTCATCCCCACCCATCACTGGCTGGGCAGCGGGTTCAATGGAGTCATTTTTAAACCGCCAACCATCGCCAAGTCCTCCGACCACGAATTGTTCAATGGCGTATCCAATGTCCCATCTGGCGGAGGCGCTTGGCTATGTGACCTCAACTAGACAAAACAAAAGACAAGTGTACCTCAGACACCTCTATAGCGGTCATGTAAACAGATTATTTTCTCCCGTATTGAAAACCCAACACCGTCCATGTCTATGTTTTCCAGTATGAGGATGAGGATTGTAATCTGGATCAAGATTATAGGAATTCCGCCCCAAAAGCAGAGCTCGAGAAGTGCTCGACAAACATTATTATGCGAAAAAGAGATTCAGGTACGGCATGCGTCGATCAAAAATTCTGTCGGCTCTTCACAATACACCCCGGTGAGGTTTGGCAAGAACTGGCACACGTTGACATGGATGACGCCAGCACATGCAGGCGAGGATGCGGCCCTCTCACGGCTTCCGGGGTACTCCACCACATTTGGATACGACATTCTTGGTAAGTCGGTGGCAGAGTCAGCGAGACACTATAATCGATATCAGAAACATGCATGTAAAGTCGCTCATCAACTTTGAAGTGATAGGAGGACATCAGTGAAAGGGCGCGACACGCCATCAAAGAGGGTTCACTACTCGCGGCCATCGCTGCCATCACGCCTCCACATATCTTGAGCCTGGAGCTGTAGAGCTTGTGATAGGTTCGTTGATTAAGAGTACTCGTTGTTACTGTAGATCCACGGTTCACGGCTATCGCGGCGGGAGTTGCGTGCAAGACAAGGGAGTCCACACTTTAGAGACGAAGAAGACTACCTACATAGGAAATTAAGGGATCTGGTTGTTTTGGACCAGCAGAGAGAGTCCAGGATATGATAATGTTGTCAGAGCTGTTGGGTCCTACAGTTCGTTTAACAGAATGAGCTGAAAATCACCCAAGAAGACTGACAAGACCGTGGGTGAGCTGCGGCGAGGAAACCTTTGCATTTAACTCACCTTCGAAACAGTCCAGGTCTGACCGTGTCGTGGTCAAATGGAAAGAGTTAAGTCAGGTACCTGTCTACAAACAGCTGTATGTGTCGAAGTAAGCCATCTCAGCACATGGTATACCGGATTAAATGAGCAAAACAGTTTTGGAAATGCATGATGGAGCTTGAAACGATTGTCATCTCAAAGACCACAGTATGCGCAAATACTGCCTAGTAAAGCGAGGTAAGCAAGCAGCCTAGGCGTAGTGAACTCGGGCTGGGCGTACAATATGTTCTATGGGACCAACGGCTCGTCGAGCACTTTGATCACATTGTATGTACAGTTCCTACTCCATTCGACAAGGTGTGGCCAGGACCTTATCTTATACGAAGTACCCCAGGTCCGAAATGTGGGAGGGTATACTTAATGGTTTCACGGTGCCATTGCGTACAGAATATCAGGTACTGTAGACGACGCAATTACAACGTGCGATGCGGGGATGCGATCTGTGTAGATCTGCTGCGAGGACACGTTGTGAGCAAGTGCAAGGCCCTGAATCCACAGGCCTCTTGTGTTCAGTGCAGTCGAGACCGGATCTGCGAAAGGCGCGGCAGCCAACTTATCATCGTGTTGTGGGACAATCGATTACGATAAAAGCGACGCTCCCGCTATTGTGCCTGCGAGCAATATCGTGTCGCTAACCTTACAGAAGTTGTCCAAGAGCACCAGCATTTTGAGACAAGATCTTTGCGATTCCCATTGTATATCGTAAAACTCAAACCCTGTCATAGAGTTCGCTTTTCTATCATTACTCCTCTATGCCTCTGTGGCGCAGCGCAATAATTAATTTGAGTTCCGTCTTACCTGATCATAAGTGTTTGAGTCCACTCCGAGTGTGGCCCTCTGTTGCAGAAGGGGGACTTCTCGAAACGCCCACTTCTCCGAAGCAAGTAGCAGGCCGCCTGCGCTGGAGCTGCACTCAACTTGTGATGGGGGCAACAAAGAAGCGGTCCGATGAAGCTCGTGAGATGAAGGAGAGGGACGATTTGCTGGCGGCTTTCGACACGAGGTATTCTAGGGAGCCACCAGCTTGTGGCGTTGTGGCACTAGGGATACGGGTGCTTCTTGAACGGTCTTTCTCGGCTGGATGCCCGTTAGACCTGTGGTATGAGTGGTCAGGCAGCATGATTTTACACCTCTATCAATCAGCAGTTTTGATCTACGCCGACTTGCTATCTACTTTGACCTGTGTGCGGAAGAGCGTAATCTGCGCGCAGGTTGTTGTTTTGGTCCAGGCTGGCTTACAAGGGAGGGTATCATGGTGAACTCTCTCAGCCTTATCCGAGTCCGTGTGTTTTTCATCCTAACGATTGTGTTCTGAGAACGTCGTAAGAGGCAGTTCGTATTGGTCAGACTATGTACCGTCGGGGAAAGTGTGCAGAGATTTGGACAATCAAGCGATCCTGCTGCATACTGTACATTCCACAAACATGGCGCTCGCGCGGTCCCGTGGTACTCGTTGATTTACAATGAGTCGTCGTTTAGAAGTTCCTTCGGGAATTTCCCATTGTCGACAAGATTGATCTACGATAGCCCTACGGACGACAATGCGCATGAAATCCGCCATGCCCGCTGTGTCGCTTGGTATTCCACCCTTCAGTACTAAAGTAGCTGAAGAGATTCAGAGACTGGGAACTGGTTGAGCCGAGTGGGATGTGAGCAGCAGGGAGAGGAATTGTGGAGGAGCAATAGAGGCCGTTGAACGTTCACGACGAAAAGCTTTTCGCTCCTTTGATCCCCCGATGTGGCTGCTGTTTGGGTGATACTCCATACCTCTGGTCCGCCTTTAGTATGCAAATCCCAGAGATTCAACGTAGTCCGGAGAACGCGCGGTAGGTCGTAAATACCACCGCTGGAATCGAAGCAATACCCAGTACATGCACCAAGAAGTCTTTGATGCCCTTGTAAAGAGGTTAAATCATTAAACGAAATGTATATTGCTGGCAGCGAGAGCCAGAGCCACGCCCCAGATGAGCGCTGGACAGAGCCTCACGTCGAATGATCACATCCCTCATATTCCTTCGAGGTGCAGCATGCACGTCTGTCTTCATGGAAAAGAGAGCAGCGGCCCCTGTCGTTTGGCGCCACAATGTGTCTCTGGGGATGACGGGAACCGCAGAAGTAACGCTATTCATTTGCGTCTGCGCACAAACTTGCGAGGTTGTCGCCCAGCGTTGTTTCCAACAAGTACTCCGTTCCGTACAGCAAAGAACCTGCGTACGCCGTCGCACCCCCACGTCGTTGGGACGAAGCTAATCCTGTACCTGCCCAAGGCCAGGGTTTCTGAAGCAGTCGGAGCCCAAGGGGCTTCCACACGGTTGGTGAGATAGTGGTCTAGCGCACAGTAGTGTGCCACATTGATTTGCACCTGGCACCAAAGAGCTCAGGCGGCATCGAGTCGTCGCATGTTCTCCTGAATGTTGTCCACTGTGTGCGTGTTCCCAAAACCGCTAGTAAATAGTTGTAAACGAGAAAGACTCTCTTCTATACGGAAGATTAGAAGCTTTGATTCTATTGACAACATGATTGTAATAAATATCTTGTGGAGTTAACTTTAAGGCTATGAAGAAACATAGCGGAGAAGAATTAAAATCGTTTCGATATGAGAAGTTGACAAGCAAGAAACGAAACGAGAAGTGGCCCAGCCAACACACGTGACCTAAGAGAGCCTTTAAGAACCTAATTTAGTGCCCCACAACCTCAATCTCAACGTCCTCCAGGTCTGCCCTCAATCTGAATTTGCTACTAGAATGTCAACCGACAACTTCTCATAGTAGCGAAGACACCCTGTTTTGCCTTTTTCCGATTTTCTTTCTCTTTGTTCTATTCTCGTATGTCCTTCTCGGCTGTCTATGCGACCTTGGACGATCACGCCTCCCCACGAATCAATGATTGGTTTTGCTACTCCATACTGCACATAGCTCCTTAGACAGTATTAGCTTGGAATTTTTGGATCAACGTTTCTTTACTCTTACCACTATTGTATTTGCTTCTTCGCTTATGTCTTCTGACTTTATATTGCCAGCCGAGGCTCCACGGTTTTTATAATTATTTCTTTCCCTTGAGAGCAGCATCGAGACAATCCAATGTTTTCTTCATAGTGGTGGTATGTGCTTTTGTAGCTTGTGCGCTGGGCTTCCCAAAGTGCTTATTATAAACCGTGTTTGTTGGTGTACATTCGTTGAGATAGCGAGCGATACGATCGTTCGTATACTTTAGTTGATGCTCGGCACTAACGCGAGATGAATAATCTTCCGACCTGGGATACAACAACATCAGCTGCGAACTTTGTTTACTCTCTTCTCCATGCATACAGATGAAAACTTTCATGAGGATATTGAAAATAAACATTCTTACGTCCTGCTATAGTCATGCCCGGAGCCGTTGGTGGCATTGGTTGTTGATGGAGGCGAAGACATCGTTCTAAGATCGAAATCGAATGGTATCTAAAACAACGAGTGCACAAAGTGACGGGTTAAAAGTCAACTGGCGCTGACGGCAGATATAACTAAACGACGTGTTTTCGATCAAAACCTGGGATTCTGATGTGCCTCGTTATTTTTGAGGGCGACGAATCTTTTATAGAAGATTAGATTCTTCCGCCAATTTGGCATTCTGGAAGAGGGTAAATATTTTCTGCACAGCGGTTCGGGTCTTTGAGACATTGAATATTGCCGATTTTGACTTCAATACCCCTAAGAAATTCAACAAGACGCAAACGCTCCATCATCAGCCCTGTTGGCTCCCTGCTTCGAAGGGAACCTCGCCGCACACCGACCACGCATCGCACCAACATCCGAGCTCTTGGTGGATGTTCTCCATGCAAGAAATGCATATTACGATGCCACAACCACGAGGCGTTTTCCGCTCTTGCACTAACCCCACGATCAGCCCCTGTATCGAACGTTCGACCGGATCATCACCACATTCAACTCTTTGGCAACCCATGGCTGAACCAACCAAGCCGCTGTGTGGCACGGAAATAGTTCTAACGCACGCCGTGACATTCGGTTAAGCTTATTATTATCTTCTATTATCTTCGTTCATTCCAACAACGACCACAGCGGTGGTCCACTTGGCGTGCAGGAAAACGCTGGTTCAAGCTCTCCTCGGCACTCACCAACCATCCACGTCTTGCTGACCTTTTTATGTAGGGTGCCGTCGCCGCCGCGCACACCCTCGACGCTGCACCATGCTTCATATTCCAGTAGTTCTAATGCACGACCTGTTCCTGAGTTGCTGGGGTGCTGCCTTTATGAGTAAGTTTTCAGCGCTCCTTGGTCCAGTACTCATCTGCAACCGACCTAAGCGTGTGAAAAATAGCGTTGCTCCTTCACGTTCGCCTGGTGCAGAGCTTTTAGAATGTGCGAACATCAATCGTTGAGCTGTCCGGCAACACGCCAGGTGGCGCACTACTTTCAGACTCTACCATATTACCTGCACTATTCTTGTCTTTCTGCGTCCAACATCGAAACCTTCGATTTAACAATCCAGTAAATCTCGTTTGAAAAACTTGATTCCCTTCAAGCTTTTTGGTTCCAGCCGCTTGCAATTATATGCTTCTTGATTATGTTCAATATTTAAGACACCAAGAGTGTCCGAGTTGAAGTTGAGTAGATACCCACTATTTCAAATAAAGATTCGAACAATCAACAGAAGAATAGGGTACACCGATTACCAACTCCATGTATCTACCTTTTTGCAATTACGGCATTCCTAAGATGCGGATCATCTTGGACAATGATAGATGTTCACCTACAGTCTTAAGGAAAATATTTAGGTCATCTGGTAGGGTCTGACTGTTCTATCAACGATATTCTTCCTGCAATGCTGCTACTATAAGGACTAAAGTAGCAGTTCTTGGGGTGAGCGAAAGAGATACTGTTTTTGATACTATCAGTTCTAACCTTTGATGGTATTTACTGGCTATCTGAACTTAAACAACATGAATTTCTTACGAGCTACTTGGGTGACTCGAAATTGTCATAGTAATGAGAAAGTTACATCCTCGCTGCAAGTGATGAAGTTACTTAAGTGTATTGACTTCAATTTCACAGAGACGTCTGATCGAGGACAGGTGCTCAAAGTAAAGACATGAAATACTGAGCTCTCGCTTAGCGGCGCATTCTACATAATTTAGCAACTTGATGTCATGGCAGGAACATCAACTCCAGAATTGTGCAAAGTCACTAGACGTTTAGAGAAGATATTGTCTCATCAATTACTTGCACCAAAATAGCACAAAGTCAAAATCTGGAAAGAAGAGAGTGCCATGCTTCCCCAATGGATGAACCTTTTTCAATCAATCCAAGGTTTAAATGGTGAAAACTTCTGAGTTGAGTTTCAGAACCGCCGTCAAAAATCAGAATAGTAGTCTGAAATAATATGTTCAAGATAACCTTTGAAGCCCACTGGACGAATTCCAAGGTCAATTGTACCATGGCACAGTGTGGGCTCACTGACCCGAAAATAATACAATTTCTTATCATAATGTCATTGCGAATGGAAGTTAAGTTGAAGAGATATAGGAGAGATTTTCGATGAAAATATCGCAGACTAATGGAGTCGTATAATCTGAAAGTTTCCCCACAATCAGAGCTGCTGAGCAATCAATCTCGGCCGAAATTCAAGCTTCCTTCCAAATTAGTCTTTAGTCTGCAGACTAGTCGCAAAAAATGCAAGTTTGATGTTCATTAAACGTTCCTGGAAGTCGAAAGGACGGAGTTAGAGTTCTTATCCGCGATGTACGAGTTCAATGTTGTTTTATGCCGGTGGTTACTTCAATGCTGGGTGACCCGCTACTCGCTTGTTTCGCTCAAAATTTTAGACAGGAGATTGGATTTACGATTGAAGTTCCTTTTTTTACAAATACCGCATACGTATATTGCTTCGGGTATATGAATAAGCCACTCTAGCGAACAGGAATTGTTCATTTGAAATGAAACTTTTTGAAAAGATGATGAAAGTGAAGATCGTATGAGTAAATAATCAGGTCGACCATTAGGTGGTCATACCTATTGAAAAATAAACATATGTTAGTCTTAAAGTGAGGGGTTATGTACAACCATCAACAGTATTATTCTACTTCAAGCTCGATGACGACCTTCTTAGCGCTGACACCCTTTTTGTTCTCCAGGCAGCCCTTCTCAACACTTTCTAACCCTTTTCCAACGACGAAGGGTTTTGGAAGACACTTGAGTATGCCTTGCTCAAGCGCAGGAGTCATAAATTTCCCACGAAGAAGATCAACATAATCATTGATTCCCTCAACATAAGCTGTCTTTGATCCCGCAGGAAGATTGCTGGGCCCACCAAGCACAGTAGCCAAATTACCAGAACCCAGCCTCTCCAGAATCGGCACAACAATCTTATAGCTCTCTTCTTGGGAAATGGTATCAAAAATACCAACAAAGTCGGTTGGTTTCCCCGATTTCACGGCTTGAACAACTTCGTCTACCACCGTGGGATCGTTGTAGTCAAAAACCTCATGAGCTCCACACGAGCGGCAGAAGTCGAAATTCTTCCTAGAGGCAATTGCAACAACATAGGCACCTGCAGCCACAGCCAGTTGAATAGCAAGCGCACCGACAGAGGAGCTGCCTCCGTAGATGATGAGCTTTTTGTCGCTAGGGTTTGCTGAGATACTCGGGAATTCGAGTCCAAGGTAGCCTTTATCATGGTCTTTGAAGAGTCCTGTTGCCGCCGTATCAAAAGCAAGAGGAAGGACGCAGGCATCGTTGAAAGACATTGAATCTGGGATCTTAGCCACTTTTGGCGCTTCGAAGGCAACGTAATGCTGAAAGGTACCGTGCTTAGGTTTCTGAGAAATCATGCTGATGCCATGACCAATAACGCGGTCACCTTTCTTGAAGTTGTGCACTTCGCTGCCAACGTCAATGACCACGCCAGCGGCGTCGCTTCCGAGAATGGTCGGCCAGTGTTTGATGAGCCAGCCATAATCGCGGACTTTCCAGTCAATAGGGTTGATTGCGATGGCACAATTCTTGATGAGCACCTCGTTGGCGTCGATGTTGGGCATTTCTGCTGATCCGACGCGAAAGGTTTGGCCAGTGCCATCGAGCCATGCTGCTTGGTTGGTCATTATTCTGCGATTGAATTATATGGAAGAATCTTGAGGTCGAATTGAAGAAGAAGATGGGCACTTGCCGAGTTTATATTGATATTTGAAAGTGCCAATCTCGTCGAGAGCTCCGCTTAAGAAGATTATCAAGGCTTCTGCCATGACTAATTATTAACACGATTTACTTTCATCGTAATTAATTCCTGTAACTTGAGTCGTAAGTTACATTATTATGCCCGAATCATGATTAATGTCGATCAATTAGCTTGGGTTTTGGACATAGCTCGTTTAGCGATATGGCAGAGCAATACCCCTTTCGGATACGCTTACATCAAACACTACAGAAGTAGTCACCAATAGATACTGTAAACTGTCAATTATGTACTTTATGCTAGATGCAAACCAAAGAATCAGGCAAAGGCTAGAAATACAATATTCATAAATCCAACCGGCCCTTGCGATCAATTGACAGTTAATTAGCATCAATTATTAATAGAAGCATACTAGAAATTTCTAATCATGAGATAATTTGCAGCATCTTCTTTTTCAACAATGAGTTTCGCACGTGAGTTTTAAGCTCAGATAACCATGGATCTTAAGACCTTTTGGTGACGCAGGGTTCGGAGATAGAGTCGGAGTTTGGGTATGAAATGGACTTACGAGGGCCCGATCCATAGTAAGAGGTTTGATACTGACACTAATTCGTAATGCAAACTAAGGCCAACGGAAATAAGACCGCTGCTTGAATGTTTTATTCCAGCGATGTATCCATATTTTGTGTTCTAGGTTTACTTGTCACACTTGTAATCAAGCTTTATTGCTTCTGAAAATATCGAAGAGTTGTGCGTTATGAATTTGTACTTTCAGCAAAGCCTTCCGCAGGTAACTTTGAGCTTTCACATGTGTTGGTGAGTTGTGATGGAGTCGAGACAGTCAAAGCAGCTGTACATCAAGTATGGTGTTGGGAAACTTTGGAATATCCCCCAATCCGACGTTAAATCTTACAGCGGTTCTACAATTCAGCTCTCTCTCGATCTTGTTGCCGTCTTGAGAAACTTGCAGGGTTCTGATATCCAGCCTTCTTTTCCTCGTTTCGATCAGATGAAGAGGTTCATTTCTTTGAAAACAGAATACGCAGTTTGAATTATGGACGGTTCTCGGCTTCCAAAATGAGACCGCAATCTCGGATTATGACTTCTTTGTGAGAGAATCCTATATTTATTGGGTGTCAAATTGCTGCAACATTTTCATGAATAAAGAGAAAGATAATAGAGGTGAATATGGTTGAGGGGCCGAATTGCTTTCCGAGTTTCTACGCGGAGGAAAGGGCAACGAGGGTGAATCAGTCTCGAAATTTTTCTCGACGCAATTCTGCCTAGTCTCATGTCTTGAACATCTCCTCAGTCTTGCTTTTCTTCTGATTCGCAAGCTTGCTCTAACTCCAACCCACCGACCTGAACCTCCACCATGGCCACTCCACCTGTCCCACGCGATATCCTCTCCTATACCGTCGAAGGCTTCAATAAACCTCCTCCACAATTAGTCAACAACGGCGTCGCAAAAATGCTCTCAGAAGTAGACATATCGCACATCTGGGTCCCAAAATGGAACCAGTATAACTTGCATCAAATGATCTTCAATCTTAGCTATAAAAACTTCGTCGGAGCAGTTAATCGCAAGAATTCTCGACCAATTGATCGACTGCATATGGAAGCGCTCTGGATGGATGCCTTGTGGAAAAGATACACAGTCTATGATCCCAGGTCCAAGAAGGCAAGAAGGGATCAAGATACCTTTCAAATGTGCATGTGGCAGAAATGGGATTTTGTGTATCATGGTTTCAATGTGGTGAGTATTGAGTCCAAGGGACGTTAAATATTTTCTAATACGGGGTAGAGAGATGACAGGCCTGATGCGCCGAAAATTGAATCGGACAGACACGACACGAAACTTGAAAGGGCTCTGTTGAAATTCAGGTCAAAGCCACACAAGTCGGTTAAGAGAACAAAGGCTTGGACTGAGGATTACTGGGTCAACAAGAAAAAGAAGTTCCCGGAGTCGAATATTGAGGTGTGTTTTAATTTCATACTTGAAGACAGCCCACTAATTTGGGTTTAGCGACCAGGAGAGAAGCCCTCCGGAGACATGGTTTCTACAATCAATGTGCATGCTGATGTGGAACGGTCAATGGGGGACATGACAACTAAGGATGCAGAACGTGACGCTCGCAAACTTTGTAGAGCTATGAGAAAGCTTGGTGTTGACAAGAAGGAGCGACGAAAGAAGAAATCGGGAGTTCGGAAACTCCGTAAGGCCTTGGAGAAGTTTGAAATTGGAAAACAAGGGGAGATTGAGGATGAGGAGTGCGGTGACGTCGAGCAATCCGGGTCAATGGTTGGCATAGAAAGATAATTTCCGTATCATGTCTTGAAGTCATGTCTGTAACTCGTGTCTGTAGCATTTAAAGCACTCGTGTCACAAATCTAGATCAAATGTTCTCTCCATAGAAAATCCACGAAGATGATTCAGGTCTCAAGCTGGGCAGGATTGTGCGATACAGCTACAATATCACTGCATACTATATACCCTAAATGTACTGTTACTATCTACATATTCCAACAAGGTTTTATGCTCCCACGAATATAACTGCATTTTATCAAAGTGACTACTTCGTTGCTCAAATATCTGGGTGACTTCTCTGCCTGATAAATCAATACAATACGATTTGCCTAACGCCAAGGTCGCAGCTGGATCCATACCACTGATTGCAATAATTGCGATTCCACATCTCTATTCAGTAGAAGCAGATGCAGATTAAATGCTCTCGTTGAGCGGTAGAGAGTGTACTGCGTTTGATTTTGTGAATTTAGGCCGAAAATAACTATATTTTGGATGCCTACCAAACGATTTCCCTACACGGGCTCATATCTGTTCCACCAAGAGCCAAATTGTATTCTAATTTGACGAAAAAGCAAACAAACCAAGATACTTGAAGGCGTTTGGATTCTCTGAACTGTTGTTGGCGTAATTGAAACCAGATGCTCGTACGTTGCTGTTCCAAATGTTAAAGGTGACGGCCACCACCCTCACAACTTTGCAGTGAATTTACACATATGGACCCACCCACAGTTCCCCCGGAATATTAATGTCCAATCGTTTATTTCTTTCCTTTATAAATAACATTGCGCACTTTTTCCGCTAATTATAACATTTGCCCATGTCTGAAACTTATGGATGGCATGTGAGAAGCGTCTAGTGCATCTCGGGAACTCCTTACGGGAGACTACCGGTCGTTCGAGAGGTTTAGCCTGACTAGATACCAGTGGGTCAGGGGGAGCGGCCATACTTGAGAGTGGGAACTTGGGGGCTTGTGCACAATAAAAAATCATGATCATACAATCTTTTTTGGAGATTTTTTGAATTCTCGCTTAGCTTTTCGGGGGCATAGGATGGGATGGATAGAAGTTTAGGATGAATTTGGGAAAAGGAGTCATGTTTATAAGTAATATAATTCTAATTGCTATCTTTCTTTAGTTTTTGAGGACGCTTAGTTAAATCTTTTGGTAGGTTAAGATTGAGATTCGACGACGAATATTTCCATAAGTTGCCTTGGGATATTTTGACTATTTACAATCGTTCGGTAATGAAGTAGAACTTTAGAGGGGTGTCTCGTAACTTGGGGGTATTTGATCTTGATTCAAATCTTGCGTAGTTAAACTTTTCCTTTGGGAAGTTTGATATATGGTGTCCAACGACAGACGATTCACTCCCCTCCATCACTTTCAGTATTTCCAGTGAATAACCAAACAAACCCCGCTTTCGATGGTGAATGTTCTCATACTTCGAGCAAGAGTCGCTATAAAAAAATCTTTTCCCACCAAACAATTCTCCCAGCTTCACAACTTTCCAATCGCAACAACACCAATCCAGACACTTCCTTTCCTTCCTAGCTCTAAAAATGGTTTCCAGTCTAAACGATCCAACTCTAAATGACCCCTTCTATCATAATTCAGACAAACCAGTCTCGTACTACGATGTTTCTCACTTCGCGCGACTCCCCCAAGTAATCACCATGAGCCCCCTAACGGCCATCCTCGAAGCAGTCGATATCTCCCACCTATCCGTTCCCGAATGGCCCCAATTCGACTTCCGCGGCTTCGTTTTCGAGCTCGGATATAAGCGGTTTGTCGATGCAATCGACCGCAAGAACAAGGGCGTTACCCGCCGCCAAATGGAGGCGCTTTGGTTGGCGATGCTGAAGAAGAAGTATGCGACTTGGGATCCGCGGCCGAGTGACGAGGCGCAGCAAAGGCAGGTTAATTATAACATTTGTATAGGCTACAAGTGGGATATGATGTACAATGCGTTCTTGATGGTAAGTTCGTCTGCGAATAATTTTAAGTGTTTTACTGATGGTAGGTAGAGATCGGGTCATTACAATGAACGATGGGCAGATTATGTTGAAAGTATTGGAGATGACAAGGGTGGAAGTAGAGCACAGAGTGCTAAGAAAGCCGATTGGATTGAGCCGTATTGGCAGAAGAAAAGTAGGGATTTTCCAGGCATGGACATTCGTGTAAGTCACACCATGCTGTCACTTCTAAACATGGTCTAATCTTCGTATAGTCAGTGGACGACAATGTATACACTGCCGTACCACCAACAGAAGAGATAGTGGCCAGCACATCGAGTCCATCGGCAGAAAAGCTCAACAACGTCGCGCCCACAGCAGCACAAATGGCGGCCAAGAAAGACAAACTCCGCGCTTTCATTGATGCTGGTGGCATTCAAGATGGTCTGCATGGATTAAATGATTTCTTTGCAGCCGGTGGTTTTGGTAGAGCTGCTGAGGAAGAGCCCAAGCAAGCTTCACAGGGTCTTGGTGTTATCATGACGGAGTTGGACAAGGATGTCGCTGGATTGGATATCACGGAGAAGAAGAGAAAGAGAAAGAATCGGGGAAAGAAGAAGAGAGAGGCTGTAGAGAAAAAGAGGAAGCTGGCAGAAGAGGAGAAGGCGAAAGAAGCAGAGAAGAAGAAGAAGGGGAAGGGAGTAGCTGTAGATGATGATGGTGATGAGGAGTTCAGTGAGCCGTGGGTTCCCTGGTCGTATAAGGAGGTTGACCCGGCGCTTCTTGATGATGGGTATGTTGATAGTGATGGGGATGTCGGGATGGCTGGTTAGATGTAGTTTTGAATAGTGCTTTGAATTTTGTAACGCTACGTGCATAGCGGAAAATTAGATAGAATAAATTTTTGACTGTAAATTAATGAATCTGTACTTCGACGTGTAGCTGAGTCGATGTTTCGAAAAGAAATATACACAATAGAAAAAGTCAACGTTAAATACTAAGTTTTAGAGACAAATAAAAATGAGAATTTAATAAAGAGACTGGATAAGTGAGAAAGTATGCCTAGTTACTTAAACTATATAGGTTGTAAAAAGCTGCCCACCTAAAATAAAAGCCTAATTCTTAATCAATAATTTAACAGCTAACACTAAACTAACTCTAGTGCTATAGATGAGTAATAAACCCTTAAACGAATTTCTTGGTTTATAAAGACGAATTAAACCCAGAAGAACAGATATAAGACGAGATAAATGAAATGTCGTGGCTGGCTACTTTACACCCTCGTAGTAGAATTTCAATATCTCACACATTATAGAAGACCATTCCACAGCTCTACAGGATTAAGCACCTACTCAGATGAGTACAGCTAAATTCTTAATCAATTCAGAGGTAATTACACAAAACAAAACATATCAAAGACGTGATAGATGAAACGTTGTGTCACGTCCGTTTCTAATCTCTATCAATACAAATTCAAGAATCTCATTACTTCACACAATACATAAGAATATCAAACAGCTCTAGAACGCCAAGCACCCACTCAAATGAGCGAAGCTAAATCCTTCATCAACTCAGAGACAATCAAGACGAAATAAATGCCAAAGAGATGAAATACAGACATCCTATCCAGCCCCTCCCCACCCTCGTAAAGAAAATTGTAAGACTCTTATCATTCTACAAATTTTGGAAGAATACTATCCGCATTTCTATGAAAAGCTATATATGCAAATAATCATGATTAAGTCATCTATTAATTCAATACCATCCATATGTTCAATATACGGAATATCTCTATCTGGCTATCATACAACTTTACAATTAAATTTCATTATCAGGTTATTTCACGTCACATAAAATCTAACAACCTACATGTCGAGACATCCAAATACCTACTCAGATAAGCACAATTGAGTTCCTCTATCATATAGATGAAATAAAATAGAAAGAAGAGAGAAATGGTAAAGTGACGCCATGTAACAATTAGTCGTAAACTAGTAGTCTAATTTCTCACTTCACATTCAATCCTACCATCTACATCTCTAGAACAGAATGCGCACTTAGATGAAGGGAACTAGATTCCTGTTTAATTTAGATGAAATGAGGTCGAGGGAATAGACAAGGATTGAGAAACAATAAATCATAATGTCAATAGATAATGGAAAATGGGAAGGTTAGTGAGGTATGTATTATGTTAGGATATTAGGTTGGAGGTTTAGATGACGGAAGAACTGTTAAGATCAGTATAGATTAGTGAGTAACTAAGAAAGAGGGAGTGGAGAAGGGGTAGCGAATGAAAGATTGGGATGTGTGTTACGAATAATAAATCTTAGGAAGCGTAATAAGATATCTATATTCTTAAATAAATGTTTTACAATTATTAATTACGGAAGGGCCTCTTAGATGATTTGTAGCTAGATTTTTATTTATCGTAGATAAATTAAGGTTATAATAATAATAGAGAGAATATAGGAGAAAGAGATGATGTTAGGTTATAATGAAAATGTAATTTTAATCGTGTTACAATAGGCATAAGCCTCGTGATTTGCACTTCTAAACAAAAACGCAAGCGCGCGTTCTTCTATGTATACATATCCAATCAGATATACAAAGCACACAAACCCCGCAGCAAAGCAGCAGTCAACCTAAAAGGCTGCATTTGGGAGGTAGGATGCGGACAACAAGTTCGACTACCGTTTCCAGCAAACGTCTGCAGTTTTGATTTTTTTACTCCTACAGCGCACGAAGAAGGGGTATACCCTTGTCTGCTTCTACAATTTTACCCGGATATCGAGGGGTCTGTGAATGTGATATTAGTTCTTAACATAAGAGGGATGGGGGTGAGATTGTGGAAATGGTATTTCTGGTAGCGATTAGTGGAGAACTATAGAATATTATATACGTGAAAATGAAATAACCACATTAATAAATAAATAGGCTGGGAAGGAAACGGTATGACTTGGAACAACAGCACGAGTTTTGGGAATGAAACAAGTTACTTCGATAACATCACGCCTTAGAATAAATAAAAGACCTACTTGCCACTACGTATTCCCATACCAAGCTAACCATCCCCCACAGGAAAACAATCAATCGCAGCTCGACCCAGCAACAACGAAGCCCTATGTAGCACTACGTCTAAAAGACGAGGAGCGTGGGGTGGTGCGTGGACAACCAAAATGGCGGTGGTTGCGTATATTGTATTCCTTCATTGCACAATCACAGACACGATATACTTATCTCTTTTTCCGCACTCTTGAGAACGAGAAGTCTTCTCAGCGGGGGAACTTGCCGCCGTGTTTAAATCGCGTACGCATTTCTTGCACAATCCACTTTCCTTCACACCTTACTTCCCCGCGGATGAACTGCGTAGCAGACTAGCTGTTGCAGAACAGAAGTGAAAACACTCCGCAATGTCCTGCTCAGATCCTGAATAAGTAGGACGAAAACATCTCGGGGGGTGCAGGTTTTGTTTTTTGGTATACGTGCTTATGTTAAGTCATAACAACAACCATAACCATCTTCCCTCACACTATCTCAAACCGAAACCACACGAATCTACCTAAAAATTAGCGGAACGCAGTACCGTACCTTACTCCTCGAATCCCATAACCACCCCCACAACCTCACAACCACCCTCACCACTCCAAATCCACCACCATGCTTCTCCAGAACCTATCTATACCTCACATCCTCACATCCTCGACTTTCCTCCCTTTGACATATAGGAAGACTATCACGTCTAGTCTAGCTCCATGCTTTAAAACACCTTGCACGAATATCCGAGAAAGAGTGTTGATATAATATTGAGGTATGTTGAAAACACATTACTAGTGACGGGAGGCGGGATTGAGCTGAAAATAGCGAGGATAAAGAAAGTCATTAGCCTGGAGCTGGATGGGTGTGAAAGTGGTAGTCACAGAGCGATTGCGTTATGCTTGGTGTAGAGAACGAGCGGGGAATCGGCATGAGACGACTACCTCTAAAAATCTCATAATTTCATCTATCAAAGTAATTTCACATCCCAAACTACCGACCTCTCATAAACTTCCTACATTTTTTCTTTTCTTTATTTTGATTTACATCTAATCCCTCTTACTGAATCAACCTCCCACCCCAAAACACACACCACCACCCTAAACAATACCCCCAAATGCGCTCGAAACAAACCCACTCCCATCAAAAACACCCATCCCATGCTAAATGCTCACTCGCTAACTTTTTCCCAATCATTCATCCCTTCATCATTCATTTTCGTGTCATAGAGAGGTGAGATGCTAAAACGCCGACAATGTAAAAGTCAAACCCGGACAGAAACGCCATCATGCAACCAACTAATCCTCCTCAAGTTGTTTTGTTTCATCGCTTAAACATATACAACCCATACATCCCGCCCACCTCCGCCCTGGCCACCGGCACCTTCCTCATGCCCCAATACTGCGCGCCCCATTTCCACTCCCTCGCACCACTATCCGCAGCCTGCTCCTCAGGCCCCTTAACCCTCACAAGCCAATACCGTCTTCCGGCATCCTTAAGCGTCCATCCCACGCGCTTGATCATTGCTGGGCTCTTCTCGAGTTTCTTGAAGACCTCGGCTGAGATCTCCAGGACCTCTAGCGGGGAGGCGGTCGATTTGAGAACCGGACAGCGCATGCCGAAGAGGGTGCTGAGATCGAGTTGAGCGAGCGTGAGATCGGATACGTCGACGTAGTGGATGGAGTGCGGTGTCCACGCGAGTTGTGTTTCGATGGGCAGTTTTTCATTCGGGACGAAGAGCTGAGTGAGGTCGTTGAGGTCAAGGTAGCGACCTAGTCCGAGCTCTTCGACGTGTTTGGTGAGGGGTAGGAGAAGCGGGAGGTGGTCGCTGTTCATCTTGCTGCCTTTGAGAGAGAGGGATTTGAGGGTTGTGGGGAGGATGGGGAGGAGGGAGGTGAGTTCTTCGCTGGTGAGCATTTCGTGGGATTTTACGTCCATGCCTAGGTTTAGGTAGACGAGGGTTTTGGCGGCGGGGTGGTTGGTGAGGAAGTGGACTACTGCGGAGCCGGAGAGAAGAGAGCATTTGCTTAGGTTTAGGTGAGTGAGTTTGGCGGTTTGTGGGATCGAGAATAGAGCGTTGTCTGTGATGCGAGTGTGTGCAGCATCCAAGTGAGTTAGGTGAGGTAGTCGTGGGAGGAGGGTGGAAAATGTAGCGGCTGACAAAACAGTGCATTCGTGGAAGCTCAATCGGGTGATTGGAAGAGTCTCAGGAATCGGAGATGGTGTAGCTTCAATAACCGCGTTAAATGCATCTCTGAACGAACTAGATGAGCAAGCACACAAGTCTAGCGCCTTGAGCTTAGGCAAGTCGCAAAGAAGCGTCTTGATGACTTTCTCATCCAGATCGTCATCAATATGCTCCTGAGCCAAGAACTCCCTCAGATTCGGCGTCAACTGCAGACACTGAAGTAACGTCGCCGGAATAAGATTCTGAGTCTGCGCTCGCTCTCTCGCCGTAATCCCCGCTCCCGTCGGATTAAAGTGCGAAAAATCAATCCTCCTCACAATCGTCCCCAGCGCCGGATACTCCGAAACATGCGAGAGGAACTTCCGAAAGATCCTAGAATGCGGAATCGTAATGTTATTGTAAAGCGTCGACAGCGTCGCAGCATGCATTCCCCGTGATGTCAAAAGCAATGACATCAAATCGATATTCCGCGCTGTGAACCCATTTGGAGGGATATCAGTGG
Source organism: Glarea lozoyensis ATCC 20868 (assembly GCF_000409485.1). Classification (NCBI taxonomy): domain Eukaryota; kingdom Fungi; phylum Ascomycota; class Leotiomycetes; order Helotiales; family Helotiaceae; genus Glarea; species Glarea lozoyensis. The sequence goes on along the minus strand of NW_007360990.1, from coordinate 305,052 downwards.
CCAGCTGGTCAATGATAGCGCCTGTAACGGTTAGCTAAAATCCATCTCATCAATGTAGGAGGAAAAACCCAAGGCTCATGAGCGTCATGTGACTACATTTCTCATGATGTAATTTTTCGCGAAGTCTCGCATCGTGAAAAAATCTGGATGTGAGGTGTGCCCTTTCTTTGTCATTGGTATATTAAATTTTGAACTCACCAAGTAATTCCATAGGTAGCAATTCTATAGGCGCCTGACCAGGCGGATATTGGCCCTCGATTTTCGCCACTCCGGAATCGACGGTCTTCTCGTTCGCGTCCGGGACCGTCGTTGTCGACTCATTTGAGTCCCATGCCCATCGATGTCCCAAAGCTCTCAAATCTCCAAAGCTCTTGTTCTTTGTCTTCCCTCCCAGACTGATTTTCTTCCATCCCTGGAAATGATCGCAAGGACACACATACGGGTGAAGCATAGTCGGCTGCTGCATCTGAAGCCCCGACATTCCATCCGGCGGTGTCACGAATCCATCTTGAATAGCCTCTTCGTCCTCGGCGGAGGGCGTGTATGATTTATGCAAATAGCTGGACGTCTTCGTCGTCGTAAAAGTCTGCGCGACTCCCGAATCCCCTTCCTTGATACTAGAGAAACTCGCTCGATCATTGCGATCCATATTCAAAACAATCGAGTGTTTGCGATTATTCTTGAGATCAACCGGCCGTTGATTGTGGTCGTGGAGTTGGCGGTTTGTTGTTGTAAGAGGGAGAGGCGACGCGACCTGGGATATTCCTCGTCTATTGGCGGGCAGTGAAGGCAACATATTGGAAGTCGGCTGAGCGATTGCCATTTTTTCTTTTCCTTTCCAGACAGAGGAAAGATGACTCTTATATCCTCTTATTTGATCCACTTATTAATTGGCAATCTCGCACGGGGACGTGGTGATAATTCGCTATTCCTTCACCCCAAAAACAGTGAATGGCAGTTAATAGGTTCCACGACAGGCGAGATGATGCGAAGTGACGAAACAATGAAACAATCCCCAAAGACGCTCCTTCGCGGCGCAACAATCTGCAGTCTTATTATACTTCCTCCTCCCAAATTAAAATAATTCCCCAACAAACCAACACGGTCGTCGGTTTTGGCCAGACGCCCAATCCGTTTGTCACGAACCCCTCGAATTTAGTCAACGAAACTCTTGCGGCTAAGCGGGGAACGGTGTGTTGCCAACGCAAACGTCTGCACGAGGGAATCCCCAGACCAATCTATGAATAATAAGTCGGAGGTCCTGCGTAGGCTGCGTTGTTCGTCAGGACTAGGGACGATGGTGAAAATGCGGAGTAAGCGTTCGTAGAGGATTACTATGACAGGATTTTGGAGGGTGTAGCTGGTCCTTTTCTAGTTGTTCACAAAGAGATTGGTTCAGAGGCGAATGGGATTAGATAACAGGAATAAAGAAAGTTTTTTTCTTTCCGAATGCCGTATGATTCATTCACTGCTTCCTTGGCTATCTATGCTTTACTATGGGTTTCGGCGCCAGACACTGCGTACCTGAAGCTAGGAAAGGCTGCAAAAAGAATATTTCTTCGCCCGAACCACAATATCAAGTACTTCACCTGGGCACCAACAACCACAACACATCCACCTAAATCCCATCCCATCCACCACCACCTCCAACCTCATCTACTCCTCCCCTCCGGAAAAGCAACGGAGACATCCTCAACACAAACCCAAACTCCCTTGGCTCGCATCCATCATCCAATATCATTACGGCATTCCTCGCCGCTGATTGGACGAGATGAGGTAATAGCATGCTTCGCTTCGCCGTGCGTGCCTGCAAGCCGTAAACTTCTTACCCCAGATTCCGCTTCCCCTGATTTAGCAAACGTCACGATGGGTTGGAACTTTGTTCGGGTCGAGTACCGAGCGCTTAGCGACGGAGAGTAGGAAGATCAAGAGACTACTGCAATGAAATACGAGTATGTCCATCACGTGGATGGTAGGTATTTCGAAATATCTTTCTCGAGCTGAAAGTATCGAGCTTGGCCGTTGATTCTCACCGCTTCTTCATCCTCGCCCGACGAATGATCTAAGCTCCAATGTCAAGAGTAACCTGTTCGAAAGAGTAAAAGGGATGGCGAAAGATAGGAAGGAAAAAGGAAAGAAACATAGTGGGATACCGCTTCATTTATCCTTCTCTATATAAGAACGTCGCCCGGTTAGTATATCAGCCCTACAGTTCTGGGCGGAAGCACCCCTTGATGAGGCGAACGAACGTGGGACACATTTCTCAGCTCTTATCTTCATTCTTCAAGAGGTTCAATAATCATACTTTTAAAAACAGATCAAATTTGGTTTCATTCATGCAATGATTAGTCTTCCATTCCTCATTAGTCTTCGTTCTCCGGTTCCAGCGGTCACATGCCCTTCACATTACCCATCCGTTCGATACGAGCCATCCGAGTCCACAGCAGGTGACCTACAAGAACCCCATCTAAGCTGAAAACACGCACCTGACACGGTACCACACAAAAATATTCGAATCATTCCATTCAACGGAAACCATTATATACCTCTAACCCAATTATTCACACTTCTAACCGCGCCCACCATACCCAGTGGTCCGTCCCAAATACAAGTCAAAAATCAGTATCCCATCGCCATTCCAGCGATCTGTTCCTATATCCAGGACCTTTTAAACTCTCAACGAGTCAAATCATACGCCAGGCATTTTTCTACCAAAAAAAGGATAATGGATCCGCCCCAATAGTGCCCGATAAAAACTCCCATATCAAATGTTTCGAACTCCGTCACGCCTATTATCATGTCGGATTAGAGAATTCGTATACATCATCGAGCGTTTAAACGTTTGGATTTTACTCGGTCTTTGCACTCGTCGCAGTACCACTTTGCTATCATGGGAATTAGTAGCGTTCCTCTGGTGATTTGATAGGTCAACTTACCATTACCTCTGGGCGCAACCTTGAGCCCAGCACATTCTAAATGGAACCATTCCTTTTTACAGTCATCGGCATCGCAAGCAACCATCTCGCCATAGCTGACACCATTACAGTAGCAGTATCGAGGCTCATCCGGACCGGGCTCATCTTCTTCATCGTCATCAGGCACATTGCTCGAGGTATCGTCCTCGATGGCCTGTTGCATAATAAGTTGTGCAGCCGCACCTGCTCCTTTCTTATGACTCCGTTTGTTATGTGAGCCATTTTCGAGGACATTTCGTGCTGATCTAGATCGCGGTGGGTCCGGAAATGAGGGCATTGCCGGTGTCGAAGGTTTACTTGCACGCCCGCTCTTCGTGGTCACAGCTGTTTGCTGAATGATTTGCACAGCACCGCCATTCACTTCCGTGTCTTCTTTCTTGGTAACACTGTCCTTTCGACTGCTGATGACACTGCCACTCGAAATTGTTGGTTGGGTTTGTGTGGAATCTTCAAGGACGTGTTCCACTTTGCCATTTGCCAATTCTTTCAACGACAACCTGACTTCGGGCAAGATTTTGCTTGTGGTAGCTGCGGCTACTGGAGGATCTGGGATAATTGCGGCAATTCCATTTGGCTTAATAGAAGCCACCGATTCCTGTCGTGGACGTATATTCTCTACAATCGACTGGGTAGAATTCTGCCTTGCTCTTGATGTCACAGGTCGAGCACCATTCGTAGGAGGAGGAGAAATGCGCACCAGAGCTTTTGGGTCTGGGAAGGTTGTTCGAATAGGGGAAGACGCAATGGAGGGCGACATGGCAGCAGTTACAGTATTATTCCTAATCGATGGTTAATAAATAGACATCGGCAAGTAACGATGCGACGTACCTTTTCCGTGACGATGTTCCATTAATTGTTCTCGGCTTCTTTTTCGCAGCATCTGGTCCAGGAGTTTCTCGTGGACTTGCCGCCTTGCCCTTTGTCGCTGTCCCATTATTACCAAAGACGCCGCTCAAAGCTCTCTCCATTACAACGCCACCTGTTGGTCCCTTTTCGACCTTTCTACGTTTGGGGGCATTTCCGTTTGTTCCAGGTGCAGTTGTTATGCCCAATCCAACACCAAGTGAGGCGTCTGCTGCTTTCCTGACTTTGGCGTGAGACTTTTTACTCTCTTTCTGCCGGTTCTCATTCGTTTCGTCAAAATCCGATTCGCCAGGAGCCTGTTTATGATTTTTTTTCGCTAGCAGAGCCTGCTTCCGTGCATCACTTCTTGCCGCAGCTTCTTCTGCAAGCTGCTGGGCCGCGGCAGAGAGAGTATTCACAGCCGCGGCCTCTCTCCGCGGAATGTTGCTCGCAACCGCCTTTCCTGTTCGATTTTCTGGATATGCCCAATGTGTTGTGCTCCCGTACCGTGCTTCGTCGCTGATTTCGAGCTCGATGTAAGGGAAACAATCGTCGATCCGAGCGAGCTGTTTGGTAAGGGCTTCTGCCGCAGTGGAAATAACGTGGTTTTTTTCATCTAGTGAGACCAGCATGTTTTGCATTGTGAACGCGCAGTGCTGAAAAAGCTGCCGCCGTGGAATATTGGCCGGATCGTAGGCCGCCGAGGCAAACTGGGCATCAGCATCTGGAATAGATGCGACAGACGCGGGATGTCCGTTGACAATCGAGCCATTGGTGCTGCCTTGTGCGCTCATAGGTATTGAGCCCGGTCCGAAAGAAATGTGTGTATCTGCTAGTGGACGTCGCTCGTGAAGAGGGGCGCTCAACGCAGCGTCGACCAATTTCCCAAGATCATCTTCTGGCGCAAATATTTTTGCGTCAACTTCTTTCAGCAGTGTAAAGTGTCGCATAAGCTCCTTCGGGAGAGCTGTTATAGAGTCTGCGAAGTGTGTTATGGCTGGGAAAATCTCGACGTCCTTTTCCTCCAAACCGCCGCTCAGCGACGATCGTGGGCCAAACGGTCTAGCACCCGGAATCGAAGCCCTCGAAGGATTTGTTCGAGTCTGCCGTACCGGTTGAGCTCTGCGACTCGACGAGGGATCAGAGGGTAATGGTTTTGCTGTCTTCATCATGCAAAGTTGTGTCTTCGTCGAGCTGTTGTAGGTATTAGAGGGGGTGGGCGTGCGACGCGCGCAAGGTGTATGGAGACTGTTCTAGCTGAAAGAATTAGCTCGTGAAGTCCATTGAAACCCGGCGTAGGATATTGTATGGCTTCAAAGTGGTCATAGGGATGTTGTAAAGCTGGAAGTGAAGGTGAAAACCGACCCCAGAATCCGTCACTTAGAATACCATCATGGGGACAATGTGCTGCATGCTTTGCATTCTGCCATACGGGTCGCCGATCAGGGTTTGGCGTTATCGGCCAGCACGTGATAAATGTGGGTCTCGGCGGTATCGGTTCTGAGCTGCTTCTCCAACTAGCGAACAACCAAATCTGAAATCATTCGCAATTCGTGAAGTTCAACTCAGATAATTCTACAAGAAAACTTTGCAGATGTTTTACGTCTTCCATTTCGCCTTTAGTCCTTTTAAATAATTACATTTTGTTAGTCTTGCCAATAACTGGATATCATTTACAAAAACAAACGCCGAGGCTCCCAAAACATGTCAAACTCGCACGTCTGACTCTGCTAGATGCGGAATCTGAAAATTTATTTCCTCCTCCTTATGTTAGTTTAGTCTTGAGGTTCTTGACACTATTCGCAGGCTCTTTATCTTCGAGATGCTTCTGTTTCCATTGCCATTCAACGAGCACTGGTAGGAAGTTCCACAAGTCGAACTCGGGCCACAGGCAGTCCAGGAAGACCAGCTCCGTGTCTTCGTGGCATTGCCAAAGCATAAAATCGCTCAGTCTCTTGACACCACTCGTTCTCACCAGCAGATCTAAAGGAGGATCCCCAGCAGTGAGGAGATGAGATTCGATAGTATCAGTTGTAATCGTTTCCGGATCTGGGTAAATGGAAGCTTCTCCACCCCCGTTTGGGGAGTCAGTATGCAATGTCGTGGTTGATGAAAACGAATCGTCAACGTCAGAGTTGGAAGATGGCGTTGGGGAATCGGCACGAAGTGGCGATGCGTCAAGGTTCTTGGACCGTATTTTCTGAGTAATTCTGGTTTGTGAGAACGGTCTGGCTTGAGCGGACAATGGTTTGGAGTATTCGTCCACGGTTTTTTTGATGGCCCCAGTGATTTCATCTCTGGAGGTGTATGGAAAGCAAATGTTCAGCACACAGCTGAACTCAAGTTAGTCATTGAATCCTGAAAGATGGCAGTTTCTACTTACTCTCCATTGTTCTTAGTCATTTCCACCGCCTTGTCAACCGCTTTCAGTACATCCGGTTTGACCAGATCCCGCTGGCCTAGTACCCTTATACATGCCCCATATCTTTCCAGCAATTGGCCGTGTTGCGACAGCTGCGATAATTTGATTTTCGCCATGTCCATCAAGGCGTCGACTTCGTATTTCGAGCGCTTGAAGTTCTCTATACTAAATGCATAGACTGTGACGACCTTAACACCGGACTTATAACATATCTCTAATATCTGAAAACCGGCACGTCAGTAGATATACCACTGGTAGCTGGACAGGCACATACCCTTGCCAAAGCTTCGAATCCCAAATTATGCCCTTCCACTGTTTCTATTTTGTGACTCCGGGCAAACCTCCGGTTTCCATCCATTACGAAAGCTATATGTTGTGGTATTGGGCCTTGTCGCAAGGCTCCAATCAGCATTTCTCGTAGCTGATTGATGCTCCATTCGATGGGAGGTGATTCTAGTATCCATTTCCGTAGTTGCGAGAGATGTAGAGACATTGTGATTGGTAAATTGTTTGGTGTAGGAACCAGTCCTCCGTTGTAGAATTGTGATTCTGGACGTGGTAGAGTCGCTTGTCTGCTGGCGTGTATATTATTAGTGTGCAGTCGAAGATTTTGTATAAGGAAAGAGAACCAAAGAGCGACAGATGTTATGCAGAGATCAGAAGTATTGCATGTACTAGTTATTATTACGAAAGGCTGGGGCTGAGACTCGAAAGTTACGCGGCACCAAGAAATTCCACGCCGGTCGAAGCTGTCCTCGGCCGAGGGACGTCACATCCTCCAACTCCACAGAAGGCTGACAAAACGACAACTGGCTTCTTCGATCGCAAACTTCATTGCGCACCACAACATCCTGCAATGAGCCGATTCGCCTTGCACAGAGTAGCTACGATACGTTGACAACGGTTTCCGAACTTCAATTTACACCAAACATCTCGGAGACGGTCACACAGGGATAGCCAGCTTCAATTCGCAATTCGATATGCTTTCCTCCGGATTCGCAGGAGCTCCAGTCTCTCGCAGCCTTACATATGGCATTGTCGCAGCTTCGATACTTGCTAGCATCACAGATGTAAAGCATTACTTCTACATACAAGTTGATCCTCATCTGTGGCGGTATCATCAACTATGGCGGATACTCACCTATCAATTTTGTTACACGAATTCGACAGAAGTACTCTTTGCGGCAATTACCTTATACCATATGAGAGTTGCTGAAAGACTTTGGGGGTCGCGGAAATACGCAGTAAGTTTTCCATATGCAGCATCGTTCAACCTGTTGATTTTAACATATTTCTAGTCCTTCATCCTTCTGACATACTGTCTCACTGCGTTTATACCACCTTTCCTCCTTGCAGTAGTACTTCGACCATTATCATTCAACAAGTTAAACTACCTCCCCGCGGGTCCAACACCCCTCATATTCGCGATACTCGCACATTATCATGCCATCATTCCACATATCTACAAATACCGAATAGCAGCATCGGCTGCCCCGCCTACGAATGAACCCTTCGTAGGCCTTACATTTTCCGACAAATCATACACATATCTTCCAGCGGCACAACTTGCTCTATCACAGTTCCCGGGGTCACTTTTGTGCGCAGCTGTAGGATGGGTTGTTGGGTACTCGTGGAGAAATGAAGTGCTACCAGGCGCGGTCATGCGTTGGCGTATTCCGGGATGGATGGTCGGAGTACAGACTAAGAAGCGGGAGGAGGATTTTGAAGTCTTGAGGAGGCGGTTGGAAAGTGAGAATTCGAGTGCTACGGCAGCCACAGGCTCAGATGGTCGGACTGGTGGAGATATTGGTAGGAGAAGGACTCTAGGAAGGCAACTGGTGGACCAATTTCGGGGCGCCTTTTAATATGTTTGAATTTGGAATAGAAACATACACTACCCGTTAGAACCATATCATTGTTCAGAATACCTTCAGATTGTTTCGGCTTGATCACCATATCACCCCCATGTCACTTACCCACTCAGCATGAGGAAGCATGATAGCCAGATTGATTGTCAACCAGGCATCTCGATCAACATTAGAGAACGAGCAGTTAGAAATACCGTTGTGCTATCAATTAGCATTTCCTGGTAACTTCAACGCGGAAAGTACCTCATCACGAGAGATCCAACTAACACACCCAAACCAGCTTCATCGTCTTCTCACAAACGCCCTGTTAGACAACATCAAACAGCGCATATTGACTACAATACTAGTGACACTCACATAATATTGCCTCATGCATCATAGAACCAAGCAAACGTCGATAACGGAGTCCTTCCCTCTAGCACGTGACTACATACAAAAGGAGATGGATAGAGAGTTGGCTGTGACTCATCCATCTTATGATCTGTAGGTCACTGTACATGACTAGTTGAGATCATCTAATATAGAAGTTAAGTATGCGATTTTGGTTTGACTATCGTTTTCCTGCTGGCAATCGATACTTAGAAAAGGGGTCTCGCTTAGGCGAGTCCACCGCATTCCTAGGTTATTTGAGAGTGCTTCAAGTTGACGATGAGGTTTAGTATCAGCTGGAATAAATGAATGTTACGAGCGAAAATAACAGCTAGCTAGGAGAAACTGGCAGATGTTGGTAAGAATGTATGTAGTCGTGAAATGATTTTTAAAACGTTGAACCGAGCATCGCAAATGTTTAATCGACGAATTCTTTATTTACTAATAAAAACAACTTCTTGCCAACAAAATTCCAAAAGTTTCCAAGCATCTTCTTATCTCCCTGTATCTTCAAAAGGGGCCCCTTTCGAAATTGTACTAGCTCAGCACATTATTGGAAATAACAAGCACTCTAGACCTTCTTGTACTCCAATGTAGAAGTGAGAGTATCTAAGATCAAGACACCAGTATTTCCACTGGATTTAGGATCTATAGTTATCGCGGTTTCTAGAGTTGAAAGACCTCCACCAGGAGCAGACCATGGTCCAGAGTCTGGTCGAGAGAGGTGTATATGCACATCCTGCTCTGTCGGGGCCAATGAAGTGCCCAATGGAGTAGCCCAAGTAAACTGTATTAATCAGTCAGAAGAGCTCTGTCTTTTGAATTTCAAGCAGGTTGAAACATCACGAAATATACTCAATTTCGGATGAAACTTTTTACATACCGATCCAGTGCTAGTAGTTAACTTCACATCAACTCCAGCCTGTACTCCCACTTGCGTTGAAGCATAACCAGCCACATCGATGCTCTTCCCGACCCCATATTTCCAGCCAGCAACCACACTGATATCAAGATTGAGGGCACACTTGACAGTCCCAGGATCCGCTGTCGACACAAGATTGGCATCATAGAGAAAAACAGCGACTGTTTTGTCAACAGATACCTGCGAAGCCACATCAGCGTCAGGGCAACCAGCTCCGGAGTAGGTGATGCTATTGATGACTACGTTGGCTTCTGGAGGAGCCCTTGCCATGATGGCTTTGGCGAGCATTCCGGTGGCTGGAAGAGCTGAGGCCGAAGCTGCCAGGAGGGAGAAGAGGAAGGTAGATGAGTGCATGTTGGGGATTTTTCAAAAACTGAACGTTGATGCTAATGTTATGGTAGGAGCTAGTGCGTCTATGGAGGAGAAGGTTGTTGAGTTGAGAGTGTTGTAGTTAAAGTTTTCTTTTGAATCGGGAAACCGATCCTTTTGTATCTCAAGTTGTATATCCGTCGGTGACGGTTCAGTTCGAATTTTTCTGTTTGGAGATGAATCAGAGTCGGAGATTCTACTTGGAGATGCGGTGGAAGGTCTCCGATAAAAATCTAAGGTTCGATGCTACTGCTCTTCCCTTTTCTATACCGGACTATTCAACAGTCCGATCACGTTGATAGATGGCGAAGCAATGGAGGTGGTTGCAACATCCAGTTTTATATTTGCGAGCAAAACACTACCCCACGAACACATGGGTCGATTTGCTCAATAGAGTAAGTCACAGATGGCAAACGTGGTTCTCGCCATGTTTTAGTTTCCGAGAAGCCAAATAATTGGTTTAAGCTTATGCTTGGCCAAGTTAACAAGTTCTGGACTACCTTGGTATCAGATGAGCTCTTTTTATCCGATGATCAGGCAATTCAAGGTTGACGAGCTTAAGTACTTGACACTTGAAGAGTCGCACGGCGAAGGTAACGTCACATATACTGCCTTGAATTTCGTACTGCGATTTCCCCCCATTGCTTCGAAGTGTAGGTTGTATCTTACCACAAAAGCACGTTGAGTGTAATGACTAACATTACCCCTCGCTTACACATTTACAACCTTTGCACTCATGTTTGTTTGGATTTTTCTAGAATCGATTAGTTATAGGTCAATAGAATTGCGTGACATATTTCATAAGCATATGCAACAATCACCTCTATATATAGAACATATGTAAGCAAGGGGGTAAAACATACATTGAAATCATGCTCGCCAAGCCGGTAGACATCCGTTTTTGTGAAATGTCCCCTGGTGTTACATTTAGCAGTCTGGCATTTGATCAGCGGTTAAAGTCTAAAGTCACCTCATCCGACTCGAGAGACCTAGTTTTCGGATACTTTCGCACACATAATTCTAGGCGACAGAGTCTGTACTCAGCTGTACTGTTCGTGTTTACTCCTTTCTGCTTGGCAGACCTGGCTATTCTCACTGCGAAGAGAACTGAAATCTCGAGTTAAATTACCCAAAATCTCAGTTGTCATTCGCTCAAAAAAATGTTGACTCCGTAGTTTTGATCACAAAGTCCGGAGTATTCTGCTTCTGCTTGCCACGGATTCCTACAATTTTACAGTTGACAAACGTCAGGGAACCTGAAGAATTCATCTCCTTTACTGAAGTATGATTTTCGAATCTACTTGAAAAACAACATCACAGGTGGCCTGGCTCACTGTATTTTCAATATCTGAAATATTTGCTGTTAGATCATGTATTCCTATTTCAAGGCCGCAGTCCAGCTTAGGCTCACTTGATTTGAGAACAAGCCGTAGCTTCGTTATTACCTACTATTTCCAGATTTCAAAAGAAGTAAATGGCGAGTTCCTTGTCTTGATCATCTGATCTCCGCATGCAACTGTATTTTGGCTCTTTGAATATGCAGTCAGCAATCGTTCCTCTTACAGTTCGTGACACAAACCGAGTTTATCCGCGTGCGATTCGTTTCAAAACTTCGCCGGACAACAATGCTTATTGGTACACAGAAATTGGAATTATGCTATGTGAGTGTGACCAACATAACTGCAAGTTCAACCTGCAAGATGTCTCTCGCGAGTCGCACTTCATGGTACTCTTCTCGTTGCCTTGCAAGGTGTCACAGATTACTCCTTTGTGTCAACTCAGAAAACTCAACCATGTAGTCCAGTCCCGGAGGTCAAGAATAAGATTCTACACTTGCATCCTTCTCAACAATTGGAGAAGTACGTTCCACCCATCAATCACGATCCGCGAGACTAGTTGAGCAACCTTTTTCTTTTTACTTTGACACTTTAGTCACCTCTCTCATCCTTGTGTCATTATTCAGTAATTAAACTCCTTGGAATGTGGAAGTTGTGGGTAGTAGCTAACTCGCTGGCAATAGCTCCTCGTACACAGCGCTAGCATTTATGGAGCAATTACAAGCACTAAGTATCACCTATTCCCTTACACCTCCTATCGAGAAGCCATCCAAATGTATTGCACATCTTCTACGCTTGTACAAAGTAATGCGGTCGTTTTTTCAGTGACATGAAATCTAGAGCGGCTAAAGGAATCATCTTCAACGAAGAAAAACTACTCGTACGATGTAGTTTCGTCTACGTGGAACGAGGCATACAAATGTTAAAACAGAAGTAAAACCCCTTGAAAAGAAAATTAGTGAGACTAGACACCCAACCCAACGTGTGATGAAAAACGCCAAATTCTAACACACACACACACATTAGAGGGACAGGAAGAAGAACTTCAATCGATTACTCTACGGGACTTTCAGAGTGTAAAAATTTCAATAAAACCCAGAAAAGAACTATTTCACAAGATACATCAATACATGACTGTACATAACAATTAACAAACATCGCTCAATCGCCCAAAAGGTATCATTCCATAAAACACATCATTCGTACAAAGCATCCAAGAACACGGTTCTGTATATCTCGCAATCACCTCGAAGTACTAACCTCCCACTGTCTCGCGACCCTAATCTCGCCCAACAACCTCGCCCTCTCAGGCCTCTCCACGCCCTCCATCCTCACAATCCCCTCCTCGTCCTCCTTCCCCAGATCCCTCAGCTCAATACTCTCATCCCCATCACTCTTATCATCCGAATGCAGACTATTTTTACTCCACTTCCCGCTTTTCGACTGGATGTCGAGTTTATCCACGTCTCGCCCCGCAATGATCTTGACGTCGTTTTTCCAGTCGCCTTGTGTGGCGTCCCAGCCTACCTGCACTTTTCTAAGTCGACCCCCGGAGCCGCCTGCTTCTTCGCCCGTGGCAATAACTTCCCATTTCCATTTGCTCTTTTTGAAGCCACGGTCACGGGTTAAGGAGATGAGAACTACGGCGTTAACGATGAAGGTGCTCCAGAGGATGTCGATCGAAGCGAGAAGACTGCGATGAGCTTGGTGGTCGGAATTAGGATGGGAAGATGTTTGTATTATGGCGGTTGTTTGATAGATCGTGAAGGCTACTGTGAGGAGTGGTAAACCGAGACGAATGGTTATGGATAGTTTTCTTGCGTTTGTTAGTTTGATAAAGTAGAAGACTTTCGGTGTACTTACTTCCAAACTCCAAGTCTAGAGGCTAACACTGTGGGAAGTGGGAAAATAACCAGTGCAGTATTGGTGAGACCGTTCAAGACCCCATTGGTGATAGTAAATGCATAACCACTTCTGCACTGAGCACCCGGATCTGGCGTCACTTGCCAAAGATGTGAAAACGGTTGACAAGGAGCGAGTATGCTAATCACCACGCCCAAAAAGGTGGCTACCAATAAGCCATTGAACAATTTAAAAGATCGATCATGTCGGTTCCCGTTGGTGGTCGTGCTAGCCGTCAGTTGATTCAGAAAGGTACTGGTACTGAACTTCAGAGACCACAGATAAGCAGCGTAAAATATGCGCGCAAGAAGGACGAGCTTGCTTCCCAACTCGCGGCGGGATATAACACTATCCGATGGAGGCGATAGAAACTGGGTGTTGTTTGTTCCGTACAGAAGAACGACGTGTACAAACGCCTGTCGTATTAAAAGGGGGATTATTCCTAGGGTGACGAGGGCGTCTTCTCTGTAGAACTTTTCTGTGCGTACATAGCGGCCGAATACACGAACTAGAATGACTACTATTGAGTATATTGTACACCACTATCATCACACTTTATCAGTATAATTATATGAAACATACACAGGGTTGGGTAAGGAGATGCCTCTCCGTTCAAGACACTGTCAATTTGAAATGCAGGTGATTCGCAGCCTTTTGCTTTAAAAGGTTGCAGGTGAAAGTTGATCAATGAATACAACAGCAAATTAGGAAACCTGGGGAAGTGGAGAACCGAGTTGATCTCATGTAATTGAAGCTCAAAGAACGAAAGAATTACGTACCCAACTCATGAGAACCGTAGCCTTGTCATCTCTAAATGTCCGAAAGGCAGGTGCATTCCCTGCAACACCATCATAGATACCCATCCTGTTCCTCTCTCATTCCAGATACTGAGGTTAGTTGTAATTGAACATGAAGTTGAAAACGTAGTTTTCTAGTAAAAAACAAGACGAGAAACCAAAAGTGACCGACAGCGTGGGAGGAGGCGAGCTGAGACAAAATGACAATCGAACTTTACAAAAGCCCCTCTGATAGTCGGATAGCGGTAAGGCTGGTATTGGGAGACAATTCAGACCCTTGCTGCCTAGAACCACAGCTTGTCCACACCAAGGGGCTCTCGGTTTGAAGATGTTAATCATAGAGACTAGCGTCCCGGCCTTGACCAAAGATCGCCTCTGCACCGCGACGGGATATTTTCCAACGGTGGAGCCCCCTGCTAGTTAGTAACTGAGAATCGTAAGACGTCCGATAGAGGAAAAGTAATACGGGCAGTTAGTCTGATAGGTTGATAATGCGAGTCTGCATTGTTGCCATTATTGATCCCATGTGGCCCATAGCACGTTCCACATTATTGATAGGAAGCTATTGGTGCGTATAGGACTTCTTGCGCAGGTGAAAGGGGGGTTTGTTGGTAACCTTTGCGCTGTGGTCAGCGCGTGTTTCCGATAATCGGTGACCAGGAACATTTTCTCGTTGGTTGTACAAGATTGACAGGATATGCAGGAACGAATCCAAATACCAAAGAGTCTTACCGGTAGAATCTCTAAATCATGCTATGCTGACAGATTTGCCCACAAAACGAGTGGCTAAATGTTCCCGACAGATAAAAAAAGCCGTACCTTACCTTTTCGGCAGAATTGCCCTGTAGCCCCTTTTACATTGTTGTGAGGCGGCACAAGAAGGACCGATGCTTCGGGACACAATTTGAGGGCTGTGTTGATAACCTCGCGGAACTGTCGCAGGACTTGATAGGTAATTCTGCATGAAGTGCAAGATGACAGCATGTGAGGCAGTTGATGCCGTGCCGAAGTACAGCTGCGGTGGTTGATACTCGCTTCAGAGCAACCTTCGAAGTGATAGGTTCTGTCCAAGCCATCTTGTGGGGTAAGTTTCCCAATTGGACGCTCTTGGCTAGACGCAATCCTCACAACCCTATCGATCCTTCTTGTTTGCCAGGCACAACCATGGAAATTGCTGGGGTAAAACAATGTGTGGAACTTTCTTCAAGGAAAACATTCAGGGACGGTCCCTCTGGCACACGCGGCGTTTGACAGGAGCTTTTTCGGTTAGAAATCTCAGGTGGAGTGAGCCTATTGAACCAACCTCCTGAGACACTCAGAAGGTTAATCTGGGCTCGCTTCTCTATATTCCGAGTCGAATCAAGACGTATCAATTCCGGTGGCCAGCCGCTGGTGGGATAAAAGGTGATCTGTCTGTTGACCACCTTCCTATTTGGAACTCAACTCCCGGCTCATACCCACTTGGCCCTCGAAGCTCTAACCTAGTCCCGCCTTCACTATTCGGCAGCGGCCGGATCGATGTCACGTTCTCATCACAGCCCGTTAACCTCTCAAACCCAAATACCAAAAGAAAGGGCTCGAAGCTCTCACAAAAGAGGCAAAGATAATTGGAAAAGCGCAACCTGAACAATGATTTGTTCGACGCCTCAGAGGTACTTCGTCCACTCGGGAGGCTGCTGGAGGGTTACATGTGATGACGCGATAGAGGCGAGGCAAGTCGATCGCATTTGTTCAAGGGCCTGGCTCTTTCTCGCTTAAATTTACTGGGTCAAAAGGGCTGAGAACGGCAGCAGGTGTGCGACTAACAGTATATTCTCGAAGTCAACGCTCAAGAGGAGAACATTATTGTATTCGAGTCTAGTGGAAAGGTCCGTAGTCGAAACTCAAAATCCAAATGGATATCTTCCGCTTCAGCTTGCTCGACATGGCAATATACGCAGTAATTGTTGCTGGGTTCCGGGTTTCTTGTGAAGGCAATTCCGGCTGTACTACTGTGTTGGAACAATTAATTCAAGTCTATCACTTCTGTGATATTCTTAGCTTCCACCAAATCTCAATTCACTTTCATGCTGTCTCAAAGGACTGCTCATTGCAACTGCCGCACACATTTGCTGAACATTCTCGACTATAGAAAAGGGGGTTGGCTATGCAGTCATGTTGGTGATATCTCAAACATCCACTTCTGAGACGGAGCACGGGGATTAACCGAGACTCAGTGGTCCAGAAGGTTGATTTTCGCCATCGCACAACTTCTAAATCAATGAAGTGCCACCTATCGGACTGTGCTATCTTTACTCGGTTTATGCGAGTACGGAGCAAGTAGTAGTGCGTACCTAGCGATATTACACGCGACCACACACCCCTCACATGATTATACAATGCTTCCCCATCTTTTCTTTCTCGTGCTAGTCCGACATTGTCGATCTCCGGACACACCAAGGACCCTTATCTTTTGGCAGCTTCACGTTCCGAGGTTAAGCAGTGCGTTTTCTCAACAGTTGGCACGCTGCCAGACTTTCATCCTTCCATATTTGTTCCATCCCACGCTGGGAAGACGCCTCCAAACGCCTTTCACCTGCAAAAGCACATCCCGACAAGCCAAGGACATCAAACAGAAAACGCCATCCACCCCGGGACCTGTCACACCTGCCCCATGAGCCGGTGCATGGCTAAAACCACGACGCCACGACCACACCTTGATTTTGTACATCTACCACGACTTCCCGGACCATGTCAGGAGACCTCAAACTGGATGACTTCAAGACCTCGGTCAGAGAATTGAGTATGGATAACAAATCGTATACGGGGTCTTCGTCGACAGTTTCGCCTCTGTTGACCAGACCGGCTGGAGCAAAGGTTTTTACGTCGAGAGTGTTTGATAGTTTTCGAAGTGGCCCATCTAGACCGAATGTATTGCCAGCGAAACCGTCCGTCGAACATGGAAGGAGATATTACGACAATGAGACCGCTATTTTCAACACCGCTAATTCGCCTCTAAATCGCACTCTAAAGGGGAGGCATCTTCAGATGATAGCAATTGGAGGTTCAATAGGTCGGTTACTTTCAGGGCTTTGGAACGGTAACGAGATTCAATGTACTGACATACTTCATTGTAGGAACTGGATTATTTATCGGCACTGGTCAAGCACTTGCACAAGGTGGCCCGGCGTCACTTCTAATTGCTTTTATCCTGATCGGCGCTGTATTATATTGCACAGTACAAGCCCTTGGGGAAATGGCTGTGACTTTCCCAGTCGCCGGATCCTTCTCAGCTTTCGGTACGAGGTTCATAGATCCGGCTTGGGGATTTGCGAGCGGCTGGAACTACGCAATTCAATGGTTATTTGTAATGCCATTGGAGATTATGGCTGCGACTATCACCTTGGAATTCTGGGATACTGGTATTCCGGCCTGGGCTAGCATTACCATTTTTCTGGTCCTGATTGTCGTGATCAATTTGGCACCAGTAAAAGTCTACGGTGAAGCGGAATATTGCTTCAGTATCATGAAAGTCACAGCAATCATTGGATTTATGTAAGTATTTGGACGAACCTGGACTTCGATCAGGCACTAACGCTTTTTCAGCATACTTGGAGTGGTGATTAACTGCGGTGGCGGTCCAGACTCTGGCTATATTGGTGGCAAATATTGGTCAAATCCGGGAGCTTTCAACGACGGGTTCAAAGGCTTCTGCAACATCCTCGTGACAGCAGCTTTCTCCTTTGCTGGAACCGAACTTATCGGTCTTGCTGCAGCCGAGACTCATAACCCAAGTAAATCGCTACCATCCGCCATCAAGCAGGTCTTTTGGCGCATTGCAATTGTAAGTCTAAGTTCGGTGTCTCAAGAATGATAAACTAACATGATATTTAGTTTTACATAATATCAGTTGCCGTCATCGGCCTTCTAGTACCATACACAAGCCTCGAGCTAATCAGCCGCAACGACGTCGACTCCAAAGCCTCCCCATTCATCATCGCTATCAAAGACGCCGGAATTCAAGGCCTCGACTCAGTCATGAACGCAGTAGTAATGGTAGCCGTTCTCAGCGTAGCAAACTCCTCCATGTACGGAGCGACTCGAACGCTCGCGGCCCTCGCCGAACAAGGACAAGCACCTAAGATTCTCGCGTACTACGATCGACGTGGACGGCCTCTCGTCGCCATCCTTCTCGCTTCCTTCATCGGACTTCTCTCATTCCTATACATCACACCAATTCAAGGCCCTGCCTTTACCTGGCTCCTCGCGTTGTCCGGTCTCTCGTCTATCTTCACATGGATCTCGATCTGCTACTCCCACATCCAATTCCGGCGCGCATGGGCAGATCAAGGAAATCTTCTCGACGACCTAATCTACCGCTCGCCAATCGGTGTAACCGGGTCTTGGGTCGGTCTAGTCTCCTTGATTCTCGTTCTCGTCGCACAATTCTGGGTCGCAGTGGCCCCCAGTGGTGGATTCGGTCGCGAATCCGTCGCCGAACGTACGGCGGATTTCTTCGAGGCGTATCTTGCGTTCCCTGTGGTAGTGATATGTTATGTGGTTTACAAGTTCTGGTATAGGACGAAATGGGTTAATTTTAAGGATATTGATTTGAAGACCGGGAGGAATGAATTTGAGAGCGAGTTGATTAGGCAGAGATGGAGGGAGGATAGGAGTATGTGGCCGAGATGGAAGAAGGTTTATAAGACCATGTGTTAGAAAAGGAATATTTAGTGTTTTGATAGTTTCAATGATACCCGACCATGAATGACGATTATTAAATTTTCATAAGACTTTCCAGCTCAGCTGATTAAATGGAAATTTCCTGGCTCTGTTATGACCCATAAATTGCGATTCGTGATACAGGAATGTCGCAGCTAGTAGAAGAAAACAGAAGCACCCCGCGTGGAAAGCCGTCAAAAACAGAATTCCTAATCCAAATATCGTACATTGCCCAGCCTCGCATAAATCGCTTCCAGAGAACCTTCATATTAAAGATTAGACCTCGTCGGCTAGCCCTGAGATCAAAGCGTACATCCTTCCTACCCTCCGTTATCCATTTCCGTATGATCACCACCAACCTTGACAACACTATCCTCATCAATCTCCCCAACAACACTTCCTCTCCACTGCCCAACCTCCGTTTTCGGCAATAACTTATGATTATCAGTAAACCCACAATCACTGATCATCACACCAGTTCGGGCACTCAGTGCCGGCAGCGGAGATTGCGAGAACCGCTGAATCTCAGGCTTCTCAGCCGCCTTCGCAAGGAGCAGATTCGCGTATTGGCGCTGCGAATTCGGCGTCTGACTGAGCGTTCTGATGAATATCTCGAACGGGTCCTGCGTCACGCCGTAGTGGTCGTTTTGGATTTTATTTCCATATGCCTGCATTACGTCGAGCATGGTGTTGCTGACTTCGAAGATCTTTTCGAAGATTCCCATGCCGTGGACTTCGATGCTGGTGGTTGGGAGGGAGGAGATGACGCCTAGAAGGGAGTGGGCGATTTTGAGGGGGTAGCTGAAGGTCATGCTTTCGTTTGAGGCGGTGGAGGAGAGGAGACCTTGGCGCATGGAGGATTGCCAGACGATTAGTTTGAGCCATTGTTGGGTTACGAGGATGTCGGCTCGTTGGATGTCGGTTAGTGATAGTTGGGCTGGGTGAGATAAGTTTAGTTGTTGTTGGAGTGCCGTGTAGATCAGCGTCGATGCAGGGGCATTGGATGCTTCGTTCCATGAGTCGACGAAAGATGAGTTTAGAAGGTGGTAGGAGTTTACCAGATGCAAAAAACCCTCGTGTATCTCTGGGGCTTCGTAATCGTGAACAGTGTTGGGAAGGTTGGGCGTTTTCTGCAAAGTGAGTGGCTTGTGGCGTAGGATGGCAAATGATCTTTTCGACCGGTTAGTTGACAATTTTAGATCTGTCTAAGAGGTCTGCCTACCTTTCTGTCACGTACAATATCCAAAAAGTCCGACGACGGCACAAAGCTTCTGCTGGAGGCAATGTGGCATATGACTTCTCATCATGCAATCCAAGATCTTGCCCCATCGTCATTGCTTCTCTTAGATAATACCACGATTTACGCGACTGATTGAGTTCAAAAAAAGCTGTTGATACAAAGTATGATGATATAACAGCCGCAAGAGTTCTATCCTCCACGAAGTCATAACTCTGCCGAATCATGATACATTCATCAAGAAAAAAGCGCCCAGCGGTTTCCCAGGAAGGAGGTCCCGGTGCAACTATACTCTTCCCAGACATATGAGTCGATGTGAGGGCGCAAAGCGAGTATAGCCAGTTCTTTTCTGACTTGTCCAATGTTCGGCTAAGCGAGGCTTGAAGTGAAGGTAAATGTACGATAGGCATTATGGGGTAAATGTGTTCCGTGAAGAGATCCAGGCATGTTCGCATGAGATGAAAGTAGCTTGGACTAGTTGGTAGGTACTGATCACTCGTGAAGATAATGCTGGGTTCTTGGGAGAGATAGGATGCATCGCTCACTATTGGAAGGCATTTTGCTCGTCCCGCCGTGTCCACATCATCAGAGAGCCACAACTTAATGCTTCGATAGTGTTAGCGACATGGTGTGTGACGTTGAAAAGAAAGATAAGTTTTATAGCTTGTAGAAGAAGTCAAATGGAGTGGAGTGGAGTGGATGTAGGAAAGAGACACTTCAGTATTCTGGAGGCAAGTCTCATCGCGGGTGGTCTTCTCAGTATTATTTGAAAGCATTATGTATCTAGGACTATATCCACCGAGAATAGCAAAAGCCAAGCGTGCGTGGAGTCCTGAAAGCTTCGCTTTTGCAGAAACATGTAGAGAATGACTTGCTCCACAACCAAGAACTAGATAAATGTTTGAATTTATTATCGAAGAAATAAACGACTCAATGGTTATAGAAGAAACATCTGGTTACTCACGACAATGGCCTAGTGCTGTGGCTTCCAGCCAAAAAGCCAGTATTGGACTCTGGTTGTAATGATATTGGTTTCACATCATCCTCGTCCTTGGCTCTTAGTTCGTTTATGACTCTCCC
This sequence comes from Glarea lozoyensis ATCC 20868, assembly GCF_000409485.1. Classification (NCBI taxonomy): domain Eukaryota; kingdom Fungi; phylum Ascomycota; class Leotiomycetes; order Helotiales; family Helotiaceae; genus Glarea; species Glarea lozoyensis. The sequence goes on along the minus strand of NW_007360990.1, from coordinate 284,230 downwards.
GGTTCCTCTCTTTGGACCGCGTCTTCTTGGGACATGATCTCTTTTACAAGGAAGTGAAGCACTTTCACATTGTTGGCAAGGGAACTTGCCATCGCATCGAATGCCTGTATTAGTCAGTTGAAGTTCATTTCTTGAGCTTCTGCAAACACTTGTCCAGAGGCTAACGCTAAATAATGGGAACTAACGACGTCTTCGACAATGATCACAGACTGTTCTTTGTTCTTTAAGTGACTTGTTATTAACAGGGCTGACTTCTGGAGGCATCCCATCTGCCAGCTCATGACGCTACCGAGGCAGCATAGAGAGCTTCTTAGCGTTAGAAATTATCAGAAATGACAATGAAAATTCCTCCGAGAAATTGAGTGATGTGATAATTCGGAGGTTCATGTTGCCTTCTGGGATGAGAAGAGGTTTAAGCCGATGGAGCAGTCTCTTCGAAAATGCGGGGTTAGTCTGGGCGCTAGGCTCGCTAAACGGGGGGGAATTCCCTTTACCGTCCGTAAACCTCCCCCTTTTTCTTACCCCATCTTTTGACACCTGTCTCCGGCTGGGATTATAACTCTTGCCAAATTACAACATCTTTATCAGCCATAATATTTACGCCAGGAAGAATGACTTCTGCCAGAGATAAATGCTGACAGCCACGGTACTTGAAGAATTCCCTTGAGATTCAGCATTGGCGAGTTTTCACTACCCGTACACACCTAGGTAGGTGCTTTTTACAGCCTTTTAAAGAATGCCAGTTGATTCCGTATCATTTAAAACACCACTTTTGAAATAGAACTCGAAGTTCGACCCATTCTCCCTCACCTGCAGTCAAATAATGAGTAGGCTAAGCGAGTTAAACCGGTCACGTGATTATACATTATGGATTTGAAACGCAACGAGGTGACTACCTAAGTAATGTTCATTATAGTGAGTGGTGTCTCAAAATTAGAAAGATCTTTTATTTCTGTGCGAATTCGCATTTGCCACCACAAGCCACACTATAAAGAATGAAGGTTCAAAGGATCACGTGGCAAAAAACAATTGATGCCCCAGGCATCATAGCTGGTCCAAGGTTCTTGAGGCCGTCATCGATAATTTGAACTTTACAACTCGGCAGTTACAACTCGTATCAGCAACAAGATTCAAAGAACGTGAATTTGAATATGAAAGTATAGCCTGCCCTTTCAGTTTGCCCTCACCGTTGTCAATTGCTCATTCAAGTTGAAATACTCCTTTCTCCCCTATTCTATTCGGAATAATGAACCAGTCCGGGTCATGATTCCATCCAGCCACCGTACTTCAATCGATATAGAGAAGGCCGAACACAAGCCTATACATCCCGAGGAATCTCCTGCCCAAGAGGCGTTCTCTCGACTCTTCTGGAGCCGATCTTGGTGCATTATTAACAAGAGTCTTAGTAAGGATTTGAGCATATTTGATTTGTTAATAGCCAATGATACCCCCAGTATATCATATGGTTCAGAGCTGGTGTCACCGTTAGACTGGTGTTACTAAATCAGAACGCTCTGGTTCCGCGTCACCGTTAGTCTAAGAGCACTTAGCCAATCATGGAACCCCCAATCATCAGCTATGAAATCATCATCCTTGTTAGAAACGCGGGGCAACCGCTCATATATAAGGAGAATACGCTGTCCATCTAGGGGTTTCTTTTGTCAATCAAAATTTATTTCAAGAGTTATAAATAATCAAAACTCTAACAAACTTCATTATGTCTTCCAAGCCATCTTCAGGTGATCAGCACCGCGACTACCTTGACGACCGTCATGCTAAGTCTCAGGATACCGTCTACACCACAGTAAGTTCGCCTCCTGGATATATACCGCTTTTGAAGACTGGTAATTAACAATGTTATAGTCCAATGGCGTTCCTATGCCACATCCATACGAGACCCAGCGTATGGGTGAGAACGGACCTCTACTACTCCAAGACTTCCACTTGATCGACCTCATCTCTCATTTCGATCGCGAGCGTATTCCAGAGCGAGTTGTCCACGCCAAGGGAAGTGGTGCCCATGGTGTATACAGAACCACCGAGGGTTTAGAGGATCTATGTATGGCAGATATGTTTAAGAAGGGCAAGGAGTGCCCAATCTCAGTCAGATTCTCCACGGTCGGAGGCGAGTCAGGATCTCACGATTGTGCTCGTGATCCTCGTGGTTTCTCTATCAAGTTCAGAACTGATGAGGGTAACTGGGATCTGGTAGCCAACAACACTCCAGTCTTCTTCTTGAGAGATCCAGCCAAGTTCCCTCTCTTCATTCACACACAGAAGAGAGATCCATCAACTCACCTTACTGGTGCTGATGACTCGACCATGTTCTGGGATTATCTCTCCCAGAACCCAGAATCTATCCATCAAGTCATGATCCTTATGGGCGATCGTGGTATTCCAGATGGATATCGTCACATGCACGGATACTTGGGCCACACTGTTAAGATCGCCAACAAGGATGGCGATTGGAAGTACGCTCAATTCCACATGATCTCCCAGCAGGGAACCAAGTTCTTCACCCAAGAGGAGGCCGCAACCAAGTCTCCAGACTACAGTCAGAAGGATCTCTACGAGGCCATCGAGAAGGGCGACTTCCCAAAGTGGTCTCTTGAGGTGCAGACAATGACCGCTAAGGAAGCTGAGGATTTATGGGAGGAGAAGAAGATCAACGTCTTCGATCTTACTCACATCTGGCCACACAAGGACTTCCCTCTCCGCAAGATCGGTGAGTTCGAGCTCAACGAGAACGCCGAGAACTACTTCGCCGAGATCGAGCAGATCGCTTTCAACCCAGCACACATGGTTCCAGGTATTGAGCCATCTGCTGATCCAGTCTTCCAATCCCGTCTCTTCTCCTACCCAGATGCCCACCGTCACCGTATCGGTGCCAACTACCAACAACTCCCTGTCAACACTCCAAAGGTCAACTACCGCATGGGTAACTTCCAGCGCGACGGTAACATGGCTTTCTACAACCAAGGAAAGCGACCAAACTACCTTTCGTCCATCGAGCCAATGCACTTCCGCGAGCGAAGCGTCAACTTGGACAAGTTGCACGGCCATTTCACTGGCAATGCTGTCACTTTCTTGTCTGAGATCCGCCCAGAGGACTTCAACGCACCACGCGCCTTGTGGGAGAAGGTCTTCGATGATGGAGCCAAGGAGCGATTCATCAAGAACGTTTCTGGTCACATGAGCACTTGCCGAAAGGAGGAGATTATCAAGCGTGAGATCGCCATTTTCCGTGAGGTCTCCGAGGATCTTGCCAGCCGTCTCGAGAAGGCAACCGGTATCAAGGGGTACGATGGTATCTCCGAGTTGCAGTTCAACGGAACGCACAACGGAATGGCCAAGGATAAGAGCAAGCGTACTGCCAATGGCATGAAGGGCGTGACTCTCTCAACTACGGAGAACAATGGCGCGCCTACTCGTGGCAGCCACGGCGAGTGGTCGAAGGGTACTTCTACCAATGGCAAGGCCAATGGCAACTCGAACGGTACCAATGGCAAGACCAACGGTCACTAGTTGCGTCAATGTGGTTTTCTAGCCCAGTGATGGCTTTCTTGTTAGCGTTTATCTGTATATAGAATGAAACGAGTCTCTTTTGTGCTTACCCCTTTCAACTCCTGTGATCTTCCTCTTGCTTCTGTGACTGCGCATTATGTCCCGAATTTTACTTCGCCTTCCAACCTTTTCCTTTCCAAAAAACACAAGTCATGGCCGGTTGGAGACGGGCCTCTGATACACACGTCAATGCCTCATCCGATATCTCTCAGACACCACCCGTTGTTCCATCTCTCAAACTTTGCCGAAAATATGCCTTTTCCATCATCTGATGACACACTTCGAGAAGGACAACATTTATATTTTCCATGAACATGTTGCCTCGAGATGTGGACAATGATTAGGGATATACCCAGATTGCTAAGACTGCTTTAAGCTTGGCGGTTACGCGTTGACTTGAAACGAAGGCGGGTTGATGGGTGACGAATAAGCGAGGGGGTGGATTTGCGCTGGGATGTGGAAGGAGAGTGGTTTGCTTTTGGTACGGATATTTTTCCTTTAGGGGATTTGTTTCGATATAGGATATCCAGTTCTTCTCTTCTGGAGGTGTTTCGTTTGCTGTTGTTTATTTGAATGGCTCATCTTAATTGGAAGTTGTTGAAGTGAAAGGTCACGCTTTTCTTGTCGGCAACAAGCGATTTTGCTTTTTCTGACATGAGGCGTCATCTATCATCCGAATAACGTCCTTACTTTCCGTCACAAGGAGCATAAAGTCTCCCGCCTTCAATTCAATCACTCCCAGATAGAGTGTTTGAACCTTAATTCCTCCCTACGCCAAGAAACCCCAATTTATGCACTGGCCCGAGCTCACTCCCGTATCTTCGATCCACGCTCCAACCCAACGTCCTTCTTTCTTTTTCCGCGTCTTTCTTCCAATTGAAATTCATCGTCCACTATTTTGACCCAGAAGATTAGACTAGGTCAGCCGCAGCTTCGAACCATCTCATCTACCACAGTTTCGTTTTGAAGACGAAATACCGGGACGACCTCCTTTACACCAATCGAATTGCGCAATTCTACTCATGGATTTCCACAATGCATTTCCACAATGCTTGTGTAGATCCATAGAGCACGAACCAATTCGAACTCTTTCAGGTTGTTTCGAAATAGATTGTTTGTATGGAGTAAACTACGATATGGTAACTTCAACGATGGATCCAGTCTCAACGTCGCTGTTATGTAGGAAAGGGGATTCGATATAAGTATATCTCATCTGTCCTACCAGAAGTTCCTTCTTCACCCACATCATCTTCTTCATTCTTTCATTTGAATCATTTCATACCCACAAGCTCTGCGAGCGTAGCGATTTATATCTTCTTGAATACTTTGCTGAGCATTGCTTATACACTCACTTTTCCAACATCCAAAGAAATCTTTCAATTCAAAATGAAGTTCTCCAACGTTCAACTCGCCATCTTGGCCTTTTCTCTCGGTGTCTCTGCCGCGCCTTCGAACAAATACACAGGTGCCATCTTCGCCAGAGAATGTGACGATGAGGTTACCAGCACCGCCGTATCCTCTGCAACCTTCACAGCTCCCGTAAACCTCGCTGCTGAGACTAGCGAAGCAACCACCAAGAAGGCAAGCAAGACCTCAAAGGCTAAGACAACCAAGACAAAGGCCACTGAAGCCACAACAGCCACCGATGCTGCAGACGACGCTGACGACGTTGATGCTGATGTAACAACCACAAGCAAAGCTAAATCCGCCAGCGCAACCCCAGCAGCCAGCGACGCTGCATCAAGCAAAACTGGCAAAGCCTCCTCAGCAGCAACGACGGCATCCCCAACAACCGGCTCATCCAGCGGTTCAAGCGGCGGTTCCTTACCCGCTTCATCCGGAACCTCCGTCCTCTCAGCCGCGCAAACAATCGCAGCAGGCGGCTCTTTCGATGGTGGAATGACGATGTTCGACCGAGGTGTATCCTGCACAGGCCAAGCCGAAGGCGGCGACTCAGATGCTGTATTCAACATCGAAGAAGGCGGATCCCTCTCAAATGTCATCATCGGGCCCAACCAAATCGAAGGTGTGCACTGTCAAGGTGCCTGCACTCTCACAAACGTATGGTGGTCTGCTGTCTGCGAGGATGCCTTCACAATCAAACTCCAGGACGCCGGTGCAACGACAACGATCAACGGTGGAGGAGCCTTTGGAGCCGAAGACAAGGTCATCCAACATAATGGCGCCGGAACGGTTGTGATTAACGACTTCACGGCTGATACGTTCGGGAAATTGTATAGATCATGTGGAAACTGCAAGGCTTCTAATGAGAGACATGTGGTGATGAAGGGCGTTTCTGCTAGCAACGGGGATATTCTTGTTGGTAAGTGCTTTCCTGATCTTGAGGTTACTAGGATTTATACTAACGAGATCTAGGCATCAACTCCAACTTTGGCGATACCGCTACACTTGATGGATCTAAGATTACTTCTGTCAAGACCGTCTGTCAGGAGTTTGAGGGAACAACTCCCGGCAATGAGCCAGCTACCGTAGATACCAAGACTTCTTGTCTCGGTGCTGATGGACAGTTGTAGATCCCAGGGGTGGGTGAGATGTTTCTTGTACAAATATAACGATGTGTAGTTTTCTGGTGTACATTCTTTTGGGAGACATTCGGCGTCCTGAGTATGTTCCTTTGGGTAGGAAACATGGAAACGGGGGCTGGAAATCCTTTTGCCTGGAGTTGTTCTTGTAAATATATATTTTCAATCCATCATGCATGGTTCAAATTTGCTGCTTTGCTTTTAGTGAGACCCAACCAAGACACATATGTTACTTTGCTCGGGGATGATGTCTTTCAAGTGTGGAAAGTATATTGCGGAGGGGCCAGTAGGCACATCAGAGTCTCCGATCTTAGATACGACCTAGAAGTCAGCTTCTGGAAGGCATCTGGTTAGCCAATTGAATAACTAATAACTAGACACGTAGTTTTTGGCGATGTACATGTAGTCTGATCAATTGTATCTTTGTTGAGCCTCAATCTAAGCTATTGTTCTGTACATTCGACAAAAGTGGCCTTGCCCGTTAACAAAAAAAGTGTAATCTCTGTTGTAACAGTGAGCTTGCTCCATCTTTCAACATTTAACAATCCATCTCGACATCACCATCTCCATCTTTCTTGCCTTCGTTATGCTCTTCTTCATTATAATCTCCGTCATATTCTTCGTAGTACTCCTCATGATCGCCGCCGTCCTCATAATATTGATCCCCATCATCTCCTCCGTCGATGGCCATACCCTCCATTTGCTCATCTATATCGTGAAGTTCATCCTCCGGGTACGTCCCTCTCATCTCGTCGAATGAAATAAGCGAATCTGTCACATAATTTTAGGCTAGATTTGGACCGTAAACATCCTCGATTTCCTCGTAGTTCATATATTTGGGGTTCGCATTCTGGATTTGTCTCTGCGGGAAGTTAGAAGATGGAGGCAAAGGTGAGGGGGGAAGAAGTACCTCGACGTCCATCTCTGGATATTTCTCCTTCTTGGCTTGCCAGTACGGCTCAATCCAGCGTTTCAAGTCATTCTTCCGCTGCAGGCCTTTGAGATTGCTCTTCAGTGCATTGAGTGGGGCCAAGTCTTCGGCAAATCGCTTCTAAGAGTTAGCACGACAGATCGAAGGAGTATTCAGAAAGCCTACCGAATTGAATGCGTTATACATGAGATCTTCCTTGCGATCCATGAGCTCTTCGAAGGTTTGTGACTGGAGGCGATTGCGATTTTTAGATCGGGGGTCGTAGGATTCCCACTTCTCCAACAAAACCTTCCACCACAAAGCCTCCATACGTATACGATCAACGGGGACCGTGTTGATTTGATCAACGTTGTGAACAAAGCTCTTGTAACCAACCTTGAAAGTGAAGTCGAAGAGGTTAAATTTGTGCCATTTGGGGTGGTTGATGTGTGAAACGTCCGTATTCTCATACATACGGATGAGGTTATTTCCGTCTGCATTCAAACGGCGTGGCCGCTCAGCAAAGTCTGAGAGCTCGTAGTCTGTGATCTTTCGGTCTGTGGCAGCCATTTTGGTGCGATTGGGCGGTGGGGGGGATGGATGTGGTGATGTTGAAGAAGAAAGAAGTGGTGCGAGAGAAGAGAAATTTATAGGCGACGCTCAGAAAACCTGCTCATTGATTAGGCAAAATCTTCAGGCATCCAGGCGAAATTCTGTAGACTTCAGCTTCGTCTGTTTTGTTATTCACTGGGTGTTTGGTTATTCACTGGCGAATCCGTGACCCTCGAGTTCACGTGCTTATTCACTGATAGCTGGAGGCAAGTAAACGTTGTGGACAACTTGACAAATGATGGAAATCAAGGAGATGTACAGAACTACAAAGATGATACTTGCTCAGGACAATTGACGAAATATCGTACAATTTATCTGATATTTTGAGTAAATGAGTAATTCTTGGGACGAGACATTGTATGTTTCATCAACTATATTGAGCAAATAAAATGTCTCTAAACTCCCCTTGAAATACTTCAAGATGAGAGCGTCTCTGTGTAATTTACAATTATCCGAATACTGTCTCGTCTATCTTTCTCGCTTGCATTTTAGGTAGTCAGTTCTTGAAATAATCTAAACGATTTATGTATAATGCTATAGTTTGTCTCGGTATATGGAGTGCTACTTTCCTTATTACTTATTAAAACCAGAAATCAAAAATTACCAGTAGAGAGAGTGGGAAGCGACAATGTCTTTTACAAAAAAAGAAAACAAAAAAGGCAGGAAACTTTGAGGAAAAAAAAGAAGAATTGGAGAGTTTTTTCGTATGGATGAACACCATATTGAGATGCTGGATCATTATATATAATCACAGCCTTAAGATCCGTCGCCCACACAAGTTTAAAAGACTTATTAGTCAGGTTGATCAGGCCATAACCATAGACGGTCAGTCCCAAAAGGATTGCTGCTAGAGTATTAAACGATCGGTTAACGGAAAAAGAATCATTTAGCTTTATAAAGCTTTCATTTAGATGATTGGCTCACAATAATCCGGGTAAACTAAATGGAGAGGGGCCGAAGGATAGGCGTATTCACTGGAGATGCTGAAAGGGGTTGTTGTCACCTTCGAATTTCCTGAGTGGAGTCACACAGCGAGGTCACAACATGAAGAGGAATCTAAGGAAATTTCAGAACACTATCGCAACACACTGTAATGAACTGAGAGTTCTGCAGCATCCAATACACTGATTATGGAATTGACCAATTCCACTTTTATTCTAGTCCAAACCTCCCAACTCGTGAAACTGATCAAAATCGCCAAAAATTCATTTGACTACTATGGGGCATTTTTCATTTCGCAATATATTGTAGGTTTTAAAACGGGGAAGTATGCATTTTCGACTATCTATTAGTATGTTCATATGCTATATCAAATACAACTACAATTGCCGTAGCTTTTTATGTGAAATTAAAAAAAAGCCTCTTTTTATCTACTGCTAAAGAAAGGTTTACTTTCACGATTTCACAACTTTCGTACAACAATTAGTTAATTACACGTCCTACTCAAAAATTATAGAGATTTGATCATTTGCTCATAGAATTGGTCGTTGCCATAGCTAAACTCGCCAATTCCCTAATGGCGAGTTAAATGCTGCACATCTCAAGACACAATCTCAGCGCACCATAATGAAATGCCACTTCTTAGTTTGCATTCGCCCAGAAGACATACGTTGATTTGAAACTAACAATTGGTTGGAACTCTTGCCTTTCGGCGATACCATTGGAATGTATCAAGCACTACCAGTATTTGACACAATTCTCTGCGTCACCACTAATTACGACCAGGACTCCAGTAACGAAAATGAACCACACAGAAGTTATTCTCATCACATTAGGCTAGGAAACCAAAAAAAACGTCAACATTATTTGGTAACCTGTTATCGAACTTCCAAGTCTTTCGGCATGCAGAAAGTTTTGTCAGATAAATGGCAAGCTGACTCAGTTCTGGGTATTCATTCCCGATTCAAATCCCGGCTATCAGCTGTAAAATTCCAAGTATATAAGAATTTAACGAATATCTACATCCAGACCTCTATGCCCCAGACTAAAGAGTTTCAAAGTAACAAGTCTCCGATTCGAACCCCCATGCCCTAATTTTGCCTCCAATAACTCCCATAACAACAAAAGCCCAATTCCTCCCCGTCCTCCACTGCCTCTGGGACTCCATCCACCACCCCTACGAACCCTACATGAATCTCGCCTGCCCAACCCTCTCCAACACTCCTCCCCGCGCCCCCGCCGCCTTCGACTCCTCCCTCGACTTCTTCTGGGACGCCCACATCAACGACGGCTCCTCAAGCACCTGGCTCGCCGTCTTTGACGACGCCGGCAAAGTAGTCAGTGGTGCGCATTGGCTTTTCTATCCGGACGGCTCAGCCTGGGTAAAGGGCATTCCAGTGGTGGATACGACGTGGCATCCCGAGGGCGAGGGACGGGAGTTTGCGAATTGCGTGTTCAAACTTCAATCAGATGTATCAGGTCAGAGGGAGACGGATGGTGAGGCCTTATGCACGTGAGTTACCTATCATTTCAAAGTCGTGACTCCAGCTGATCGTTTAGAACTCGATCTGATGTTTACATATCTGAAAGAGCGGAATAAGGGGTATGCGAGTATGTTTATGGAATGGGGGATGAAGAGGGCAGGGTAGATGAAACTTGAGGTGTTGGTTGAAGCGAGTAGAATGGGTGTGCCTCTGTATAGAAAATTTGGGCTGAGGACGGTTGAAGTTGTGTATTGATACTGACAAAGAGGAACCGAGTAACACGTGGCAGAGGCTGGGGTCGGATCTGGGGAGTTTGTCGATTTGGTGGATGTGGAAACCCGCTGAGGGGGTGTACGAGAAGGGGAAGACTCAGCTACCTTGGGTTGATGATCCGGTGGGTCAATAATGAAGAATAACAAAGAACCTGACGACGGTAAAGGCTTGTCGTTGGTTGATCAAACAAGATTTTCCTTGGTCAATCTGCCAAGTAAATTGCATATGCAATAAAGCGTTCAATATTGTGATTGCAACGATCTGTAGAAAGTGATTCCTTGAATGTTCGGGATGGCTAAATGCCTAATTACCATGTGCTGTCTAAGGACCTACTCAAAGTTCTTCAACATATAAGGATCACTGTTGTATAATTTAGCTGATGTAAGAGCTCAGCCATGGTCATCTTGCGAACTACTACATCTGCTTGAGATGTTGAATTAGCAATTGAAAATTACCAGATTGAAAAATGCAGGTCGGGATAAAAGACTTGCAAAATGATACAAACACGGACAGGCCAACAGGCTCAACAACACAGACGTATTCCTAGCCCAGTTCCAACACCCTTTGCATTCCCTGTCACCAAATCCCAAACTCTCACAACGCAACCCCATAAGTCCCATCAAGAACAACCTGTCTAGGAGCTAAATACGTTCTCGGATTTTCAAAATCACAAGGACCATCGAGATAACGAAACCCAGCGTGAGGAAGCCTGTAAACGCCCATATCAGATCTATTTCGGTCGTGGCTATCTTCGTCAATATCATATCCGCAGCAGACGAAACACAGGCATGCCGCACCGTTGTACCAAAATGTGTCTAGTTTCACCACCACTTTATCAATTGCGCATTTCCAACACCAGTTCTTGGCAGAATGAGGTCTTCGGGGCTCTGGATTGGCGCCACTCATGAGATGATCGGTTGAGGAGTTGGAGAGAGCACTTCCAGCCATGCCTTGCGCTACGACTGGACTGACTTCCAATGATGGACGGGCGGAAGGGACGTCATTGTGACACGGTGACCCTTCAATATTTGGCTGCGTAGGAAGATGGCTTTGCCGAACAGTTGAGTATGGAAGCTCCATTCCACCGCGCTCGGTATTCGTGCTCCTTGAGAATGGATTGTTGAAGCGTCTACTTGAAGATTTCATGGCTGCCCTTCTTCCACGACGGTGAGGACAAGCAGCTTGCGGAGACTGAACCGTTGCGGTCTCTGGGATTGAAGTAATAGGATTAATAGCAGAGCTACTGGTGGCTTCAATTGCATTCCGAAGCATGTTCTGTTCAGAGTCTCTCGCTGTCGCCGAGGCCGTAAAGCGTACGCGATTCATCGCTTTTCGCCTGCCCATCAAACGAGGGTTGGCACGTTCTAATGTGTTTGCTATAGGGGCGCGAGTGAAGGGGTGTTGATCAATCGCCGCATATGAACTTCGTGGAGGTCGGAATCGAGGTGGAGGTCTGTTAGTAGACCCATATGGTGGAGGAGGATTACTCGAGGACGGAATGCTCATAGGCCCTGAGAGTCCAAAGAATCTTTGGATGGCATTCCGTTGGCGAGTTGCTGTGCGCTGCGGTTGCCCAATGACTTGACCAGCAGTCCACGATGGCATGCCCGGCGGAGTAGAAGGCCGGACAATTGGTGCATGTATTGGTTCTTTGGGCTGTGCGTATATCTCATGTATTGAAGGAACTGGGCTGCATTTCTTGCTTTCAATGTTGTGGCAGGCATTATGATATGACAGCTTGATCGAAGCTAGGTCATCAAGACTCAGAGACTGCATCCGTCGGGGGACCTTGGAAAGCTCGAAACTATCACTGTGCGTAAGAGATGCCATCTTGCGAATGTGATCGACCGATTTCGGGCGAGCAAGTGATCTCATTGTCTGACAACTCTTTTGCTCTGTGATTGTGTCTAACATCGTGCCATTGCCGTAAAGAAACTCTATGTCCGGAATGGTAATGGAAGGTGTTCGTGTGTCTCCACCTCGTACATTTTCGTCGATCAAGCGTATAGAGGGCGACTTCGGGACAGTTAATGCAACAGGATCAGGTTTTTCGGTGTTTTCCTCGCTGGCGGAATAGTACTGAGCATCGTATATAGAACTATGAGGACTGAATGCATCGTCTGTCGAGTCCGATAGAAGAACAAAAGAATCCTTTCTGCGGACTTTTCTTCTTGGTATCGTGTTTGACGACAGACTTCTGGGGATCAACGGGAGTCGAGAAGGACTGCCAGCGTCTTCCGTCTTTGAGGGAGTAATTGTAGATGTCATAACGACTAATTGATGAGTAATAAAGCTGGGAGGTATATTCAAACAATGATTCCAAAGCAGAACCCAGAATATGTCGTCGGCATCAATAAAGATTAGAATTGGTGTGGTAGAGAAGAAGAGAGGGAGGCAGATCTAGGTGAGCATAAACACCCGAGCCCGTAGAGTACTTTCCATTGATTTTTGACGGAGACCATCGTCCCTTCCCCAAATTAACGCCGTCGCTATGATTGATGATACAGTTTACAAAATCATGATACCTCTACACCTTCTGCCTGCAAAGCCCGTTTATACTCCGCAGTGGCCTTTTGCAATGTTCTAATGGTTGGCTCCATCATCTCTATTACAGTCTTCTTTCCGCCTTCCACCGAAGTTGGATTGAACTTGAGCTTCTTCCCAGTCTTTTCAAAAACATCTCTGATATGTTTTCGCTTTTTACTAATGAGCTCTTCTCTTTCAGCCTCAGCTTCATTAGCCACAGCATTTATTCGATCCATAGCGCGTTCTAATGTCTCGACCATTTTGGCTAGTTCTCCGGCACGGTCCGGGTCACCCGAGAGAAATACAAGCCAGAAGTGATGCAGAAATTCCGTCGTCGTCGCGTGAGTCAATGTGATTCTTTCAAACATTCTCTGAGATAGACCAGAAAGAGATGATTGTGCGTCAAATCCATCCGTCTCCAATCGACGAGCTTTGACTCCTTCCATGATTTGTTGAGTGGCATTTTTCATGCTGAGCTTACTTCCAACATGGGGAGTTTTGGTCTCAGGTTCGTCTTCCGGATCGCTGTCTTCAATCACTCCTATAGCAGAGCTAAGGTCTAGCCCTCTCCCATCTCTTTGACCCATTGCTCGGGGGTCTACGTCTGAACGCATTCCTGACAAGACTTCAGCGGGTACTTGTTTAGAATACAGCGCTGCATCAGCGGAAACTTCGGTTTTCTCGTTCGCAAAGAATTGGCTTTGCTCTTTGATATTGAGTATGATACGATTCTCCGCGGAATCTCCTTGCAAATCGCGCAGGGCCAGAGTATTGAAGGTTTCTTCGTCCATCCCGATAGGATTGGCTGGATCGATGTCCGATGGAGCGACGTGTGCCATGATCTTTTCGCTAAGACTGTTGAGTGTTCGTACGATGGGCACTTTGTCTATGCCACCGGGTCTCATAGTGAAATCTGCTCGGTTACCCCCCTTATTACCACCCTGATTTTCTTCATTGCCTTCGAGATCAATAAAGTGTGGGATGTGTAAGCCAAGAAGTTTCGCATCGGGACCGTTGTTATTTGCTGCATCTAGATATCGATCGAACGTAGGGTCAGTTGAATCTGTTGTTACTATCCTTTCTCCTTTCAACTTCTTGAAAAGCCGGCTAAGAAAGAACCTCGACCAAAAGTCCATCTCGTTGAGCTTGGGAACATTCTCATCATAGACTCGCTTGACCAGTGGATGCTGGCTGAAAATAAGCTGAACCTGCTCGTGGGTGATGTTCATTTTGAGTTCCCCATCGACTTGCCGCGGTTTCACAGCCGAAAGGACGTTGTAAGAACCTCGCTTTTGATTAGATTCGACCGCATGAGCTCTGAGAATATTCGTTCGGGTAGACCAGAATTGTGAGTTGAACTGAGAATTTGATATGGTATCCGGCTTTGTCCGCAAAGCCTCCATATACGTACGATGCAGTGCCGGGTCTTTCTTCATGAGTGACTGCTGGAGTTCAATGTCAACCTTCAATGCACTGTCATCATACCATTTGGCGGACACCGAGCCATGCTTTGAAGTAACAGCGCTTGCCATGGCCATCGCTGCAGATACAGGAGTGCTGCCATTCGCTTTTGGTGTGTTGGAATCAGCCATCTTAATGGCATTTATCACCGCGGTCAAAGCATCTTTGATAGCATTTGCTTCTCCTCGCGGGTTAGCTGGCGAGTTGAATTGAAATAAATGAGTTGTTGCCTCGGCAGCACCAGGTGATTTTTCAAACACTTTCAACATGACTTTCGGGGCAGTCTCCGGGGTCTGCTGAAGATCTAAATGAAGTTAATATCCTCAGCTGCTTAGCACACAGGTTTTTGCCTACTAGTGATATCTCCAATTGCGATTGCGACCGTGTTTCCTCCATCTCGAGGCAGCCATTGCAAAAGAGACTTGTTGGGTGTAATGCTCAAAGTTCCTTCCTTTTTCTTATAGATGGCCGAGCCTTTTGGAAGATGTGACATATTCAACGAGTGTTTATTTTATGACCAGCATCTAAACGCCAGGCGCTCTGCGAATAACACTGAGGGTGAAGCAATGGTGATGTCTGAATGTGCCTACCAAGGCAGGCAATCCCGAGGAAATCTCAAATTGAACTCAAGTTCTTTGATATTCGAATAAAATTGACCCAGTAAGATTGCAATCCTCAATAACCCAAAGCCCCCTAGTGCTGGACCTCTGCGCGTTCTGTCGCCGTTGCTCTACCAAGATACGATGGTGAAGCTGTTGATGAGGAGTCTGGAATGAGTCCAAGGGTCGGATGCCTCAGATCGCCACGCTTGAATCGCTGGTCGGGCCGCTCGCCGGGTCCGGCACGCTCCACGCTTACTCAGCCTTGAGAGGCAATTTTAGCGCGTTCTGAATGGCCGGAGAAAATAATCCGTCATCTGGCCTTGCATGTGTGTTGCCCTTCCGAGTTCCTGTTACATTTCCAGATCTCCAAAAAAGACTTACTCCGCCTTTCTTTTTCATCAATCTGCCTCAAGCACTTATAAGCTTGCGTGGCTTGGGTATCTTCGAACCCGATCATCTACCTTTTGTCGTTTCTGACCTTTCTTTACTGTATTGGCCGGCACAATGCTCAGAACCTCCTTACGACAAAAGAGCAGCCAGCTCCTTAAGGCCGGCTGCTCAGCTCGATCCATATGTACCACTCCTAGAACACCTCTAAGCTTCTCGAAAAGCTGCAAATCCTCCCTCTCCTCGAAACGAAACCCCTTACCTGGACTGTCGCAGAAGCGATATGCTGCTGCTGTCGCATCTGCCCCAGATCCAAATGACAGCTTCCTGTCCGGAAATACCGCAAACTACATTGATGAGATGTACATGGAATGGAAACACGATCCTAAGAGTGTCCACGTCTCATGGCAGGTTTACTTCAAGAACATGGAAAGTGGCGATATGCCAATGTCGCAAGCTTTCACTCCTCCACCTACGCTCGTTCCAACGCCAACTGGTGGCGTAGCCAGCTTCATGCCAGGTCTAGGCATGTCTGCTGGGGAAGGCTCGGATGTCACAAATCATTTGAAGGTTCAATTGCTCGTCCGCGCCTATCAAGCTCGTGGTCATCACAAGGCGAAAATCGATCCATTGGGTATTCGCATTGAGGCCGAGCAATTTGGGTACAGCAATCCAAAGGAGCTACGACTCGAGCACTACCAGTTCACTGAGAAGGACCTCGATACGGAGTACACACTTGGTCCGGGTATTTTACCAAGATGGAAGAAAGAGGGACGAGAGAAAATGACTCTTCGAGACATTATCGCAGCTTGCGAGATGATGTACTGTGGCTCGTATGGAGTCGAGTACATCCACATCCCGGACAGACATCAGTGCGATTGGCTCCGAGAGCGCGTCGAGATCGAGACACCATTCAAATACTCAATTGATGAGAAGCGCCGAATCCTTGACAGGTTGATTTGGAGTTCAAGTTTCGAAAGTTTCTTGGCGACGAAATACCCCAACGATAAACGATTCGGTCTGGAAGGTTGCGAAACTTTGGTACCGGGAATGAAGGCACTCATCGACAGAAGTGTTGACTATGGAGTCAAGGATATCATTATCGGTATGCCTCATCGTGGGCGTCTCAACGTCCTCAGTAACGTCGTCCGTAAACCAAATGAGTCGATTTTCAGCGAATTCGGTGGGTCTGCTGCGGCAGAGGACGAGGGATCTGGAGATGTTAAGTACCACTTGGGAATGAACTTTGAACGACCAACTCCTTCCGGCAAACGCGTCCAGCTTTCGTTGGTTGCCAATCCTTCGCATTTGGAAGCAGAAGATCCAGTGGTGCTCGGTAAAACCAGAGCTATCCAGCATTATAACAATGACGAGAAGAATCACACAACTGCGATGGGTGTTCTTCTTCACGGAGATGCAGCTTTCGCTGCTCAAGGTGTTGTCTACGAGTGCCTGGGATTCCATTCTCTACCTGCTTACTCTACTGGTGGTACCATCCATTTGGTCGTCAACAACCAGATTGGTTTCACTACTGATCCTCGATTTGCTCGCTCTACCGCTTACTGCACAGACATCGCTAAGTCTATTGACGCGCCAGTGTTTCACGTCAATGCGGACGATGTTGAGGCGGTCAACTACGTCTGTCAATTGGCAGCTGACTGGCGTGCCGAGTTCCAGAAAGATGTTGTAATCGATCTTGTCTGCTATCGCAAGTACGGTCACAACGAGACCGACCAGCCTTCTTTCACCCAACCCCTCATGTACAAGAAGATTCAAGCACACCCGTCTCAAATCGATCTCTACATTGATCAGCTATTGAAAGAGGGTAGCTTCACCAAAGATGATATCGAGGAGCACCGCAAATGGGTCTGGGGTATGCTCGAAGACAGCTTTGCTAAGAGCAAGGACTACAAGCCATCCTCCAAGGAGTGGACAACATCAGCGTGGAATGGATTCAAGTCACCCAAGGAATTGGCCACTGAGGTCCTTCCCCATCTACCAACCGGTGTGAATCAGAAGACTCTAGAGCATATCGGAACTGAGATTGGTACCGCTCCAGAAGGATTCAACGTCCATCGCAATCTTAAACGTATTCTCACCAACCGCATCAAGACTGTCAATGAGGGAAAGAACATCGATTGGTCTACTGCTGAAGCCCTTGCCTTTGGATCCCTGGTCAATGAAGGTCACCATGTCCGAGTTTCAGGTCAAGATGTCGAGCGTGGAACTTTCTCCCAAAGACATGCTGTTTTCCACGACCAGGAGAATGAGAAGACATATACACCACTTCAACACATCAGCAAGGATCAAGGAAAATTCGTCATCTCCAACTCCTCCTTGAGTGAGTTTGGTTGTCTCGGTTTCGAGTATGGTTACTCTTTATCATCACCCAATGCTCTTGTCATCTGGGAGGCTCAATTTGGTGATTTTGCCAACAACGCTCAATGCATTATCGATCAATTCATTGCCTCTGGTGAGGTGAAATGGATGCAAAGATCTGGTCTGGTCATGTCACTGCCCCACGGATATGACGGACAAGGACCTGAACACTCTTCTGGTCGTATGGAGAGATATCTTCAATTGTGTAACGAGGATCCTCGTATCTTCCCATCACCTGAGAAGCTTGATCGTCAACACCAGGACTGCAACATGCAGATTGCTTATATGACTGAGCCATCCAATCTTTTCCACGTCTTAAGGAGACAGATGAACAGACAATTCCGAAAGCGTAAACTAATTCCTCTACATTGTCATGATTTGTCATACTAACATTGTTCTAGCGCTCATTATCTTCTTTTCCAAGTCTCTCCTTCGACACCCTCTAGCACGTTCACCAATCGAAGAGTTCACTGGTGAATCTCAATTCCAATGGATCATCCCCGACCCAGAGCACGGCAAAGCCATCGAGGAGCCAGAGAAGATTGACCGAATTATTCTCTGTACCGGTCAAGTCTATGTTCAACTCCACAAATACCGTGCTGAGAAGGGCATCAAAAACACCGCGATTACCCGTATCGAACAACTCAACCCCTTTCCATGGCAACAACTCAAGGAGAATCTGGACAAATACCCTAATGCCAAGACCATCGTCTGGGCTCAGGAGGAACCTCTCAATGCCGGAGCCTGGTCATTCACTCAGCCCAGAATTGAGACCCTGTTGAACAACACTGAGCACCACGATCGCAAGCACGTTATGTATGCTGGTCGTAACCCAAGTGCCTCGGTTGCTACTGGATTGAAGGCCAGTCATACCAAGGAGGAGGCTGAGCTTCTTGAGGTTGCTTTCACTGTTACTCAGGATAAGCTGAAGGGAGAGTAGATTCAGTTTGAACTTCAAGGGTGTGAATTGATGCGTTTGATATGGAGATGAGGCGAGACAATTTGATGGGGGAGTTGTTTGTAATCTTAGCACGCGCATGGAAGGAAAAGAAGATGGTTGTTTTTGGGCATGCATAGTATGTTAGACGCATACATGAGAAAAAGAATGGGGGCAGGATTGATGGATGGACGTAACATGGATTGTGTGGTGGTGACCGACTAGAACCCCTCCTCTAAGTACCGTTCGTACGTAGTTTCTGTATGTATTATTTGTATAGCGAGTCTGTCAATATATGGCCGTAGAATTTGATTCTGCATTTCCGATGTATCATTGTCCACTTTTGTTTTGAGACCTTGACATCTTGTGATGCGACGTTCAAAAGTCCAGGTCCCCTGTTTCACAGATACTCACTTACCAAGAGGGGATATGGGGCTGAATTTTTTCGTTGTGCGGCGGACGTCATCGTCTACCAAGCTGCCAAGTGGGCGCAAGCTAGGGTGCAAACAGCTTCTCAATTTCAAGCTCAACAACTCCTGGGCTGTGCCAGATATATTCTGCATCATGAGTCTAAGATAGCAATAGACTTTCAGTCTTAGAATCCAACGACTTCTGGCTCCGAAGCAGCGCTTCTGCCAAAGATAGAATGAAGTCGCTGCGGTTGCTGCCGAAGTCGATCGCGGCCACATCGCAATCTCCAATTGCCATACTTCACTTTCGCGATAGACCTCGAGCTTCACAAGAGCCACGACCCGTCTCGATTTACCACCCACATATTGTTTCAAATCTATTCTCTACTTCACGAAACCTCCGAGAGCAGAACGAACACACAGAAAAGGCAAAAGAACTGAGCAGGAAAGGGTTGGAAGATAGCGAGAAAGACGATGAGAAAGACGATGAGAAAGACGATGGTTTCAATTCACAAATTGATAATGCAATCGGAAAGCAGAAGGAGCTTCAAGCCAGAACACCATGGCATCGAGAAGGGGCCGATCAACCACCAGTACGGCGTAATCGAAGTGCGGGAGCCATGACAAAGGGTAAGTTTGCCAGTATATCTCAATCTACATGAGCTCAACAACTAACATCACTAGGCAAACTCCTAACAACCCCCTCGCGTCTCCTAAAGCTCATTCTTCCCCTCACAACCCTCGACAAAAATACCGACCGTAAAGACATCGAACCCCTAGCCCTCCTCGTCCACCCCCAACAACCTCTCTCCTACCTCGAACGCCTGGTCCAGTCCGAACTCCCCATGATTACAGGAAAAGACGGCAAAGAAAAAGTCCCCGAGGTACACTTCCGCGCCGAAGACAGTGCTCAAGATGACATGGCCAAGGTCGCCGAAGAAGGCAACGAAGAAGAAGAAGGAAGCGATGAGCAGATGGTCGATGGCAAACTCGTGAAACTCGGCAAGATAAACAAGAAAGAAAAGAAACGCCTTGAACGACAAGAAGGGCTACGCGGTGGACCAGGCGAAGGTGGTGTAGAAAGCTATTCTGGCTCAGGACGTGAGACTGAGAACGCGCCTAATGATCGCAAATTCGTACGCTGGAGCTCGAGTACAGAGATTGGAGATTTCATCCGTGACGCGGCGCGTGGAGCAGAATTCGCTGTCGAAATCGAAGGCGCGTCGCATGAGATTCGAGTCGGTGTCCCAAGTTTCAACGATCGAACGCATTACCTACGAACCCGCCTACGCAAAACGTCAAAGAAACTGGCGGATTACGCGAGCGTGAAGAAGGAATGCGATGATCTTGCACATAAATCGGCGCAGAGACTTGCGATGGGGGGCTTTGGTGTGTTGGTTGGGTGGTGGGGGGGTTGTTATTACTTTACTTTTATGACGGATTATGGGTGGGATACTATGGAACCTATTACCGTAAGCCCCCTATGCTCTACCATCTCACTTCTTTACTGTTCCTAAACTAACATTCTGCAGTACCTAGCAGGACTCTCCACCATCATGCTCGGTTACCTCTGGTTCCTCTACCACAACCGCGAAGTCTCCTACCGCTCCGCCCTCAACCTGACCGTTTCCCGCCGCCAAAACACGCTCTACACAGCCCGCGGCTTTAGTCTGCAGAAATGGGAGGCACTGATTGAAGAAGCTAATGCGCTGCGCAAGGAGATTAAGAATATTGCCGATGAGTACGACGTGGAGTGGGATGAGATGCAGGATGAAGGGAGTGAGGTCGTGCATGAAGCGCTGAAACAGGAGAGGAAGAGGAAGAAGGGGAGTGAAGAGGATGAGGAGGATGAGGAGGAGAAGAAGAAGGGTGCGAAGAAGGATAAATGAGGTGAGATAGATCGGCATAGGCGCATTTTGTAGCGTGGTGTCAGGAGTTCCTTTTTTTGATGGGAGGTTCGAAGTAGATATTCTAGAGATTAATTTTACATATATATATATATTGTTTATCTCTCAAACGAAGTATCCTCTTGTCTATTTCCTCGAAGATGTTCTAGTGGGAAACTACTTCCCTAGCAAGTCGTTTAGTGCGGTCCGTGGGATATAGTGTCCTACTCGTTCATTTACCAAGGTGAGAAGCTTGCAGACATTTATACCACCACCATATCATCTCTCATGAATTAACCATACAATCTCTCATCTACTCCCCTAAAACCCCCTAATGCGAACATGCGTTTCCCGTCTGTGAAATTATTCCCTCCCTTCTCCGCCTCACTATATCGTTTTAATCCAAGGTCAATAAATAAAGAAATGTCAAGGTCATCTTATATCATTTTTCGTTTTTAATGGGTTGTAGAGGGGAACTTGGTGGTGGGGTGGGCTTTGAGATGGTCGATGAGGAGAGATGTATGAAGGGGAGATGAGGTATAGAGTGGAATTGGGAAGGTAAGGACGATGAAGTATATTTCGAGAATGGTCACTTCTGACTAAAATACAAGAGGCCGGGGCTATTATGCCATGTCACGCGGAAGCATTATCCTCAGGTCTTCGTCATCCTCATTCTTTCTCATAACGCTATTCTACTCGAGAATTTCCAATCTCAATACTGAGTTCCAAACGCATTTTCGCGTGGATTTGAAGGCAGCTCTCTTATACGAAAAAGAGTGTGGATGTCGAGGGCAAGGACAATATCACTGAGAATACAGATAAACAGCAAAGACTTAGACGGGGTATATAGCATTTATATACGAATAAAGAGAGAGGTATATAACTAATGATTAAACAAATAACACTCCTTCAAGCAATATCAAAAAACAGGACTCTTACCCCTTCGCATTCCTCTTTTGATTTCCCTGATTATCTCCGTTCAGAATCCACTTATTCTCTATCTCTCCACGTCTCTACATCGCTCTTCATTCCACTCTCATTAAGATTTCCCCCAAATACACTCTACTACACGAAGTAGACGCTATGCTGAGTGACAGTGTAACTTACATCATCGCCGTCTCCTCCCCGAATGCGAAGAATGCCCAGCATGCGATGAATGTCCCGAATGGGCCGAGTGCGCTGAATCTCTCACCGGATCATAGTAGGTGCTTGGACTCGGACTAGCGTATTCCTCTTCGTCGGCGTCTGGTCTGGGCGTGCTGTTATAACTTGATTGTTGGTATTCGGTTGCGGGGTAGTCGCTGGATGGGTAGTCGGTGCTGGGGTAGTATGATGTCGTGTATTCTGTGAGAATGATTAGCATGGATGTGGTGGGGAAGGGCCCGTGGAACGGGAAAATGGAGGAAATGCAGGAAGAGAGGTTGAAAAATGGAGGATGAAGACGTACGGTCTGATTGGTAGTATTGTTGGGAGTATGAGGCTGTTAAGAGTTAGCCAAATGTATCAACGAGGAATGAACGCATCAAGAAATGGTTAAAGATGATAACGAAAAAAAGAGATGTAAAGCCACATTTCAAAGCAGCCGAACGGTATAAGCGTCAACAAGGCCTCTTCCCCTTTACGTAAAAAAGTAAAATCGTAGACTTACAAGAACTCTCCGCCGCTGTCCCGTAATAGGAACTCTTAGGTGTCTCCTGATACGTACTCGGTCTCGAGCTCGACGAACTATGGCTCGACCTCTTCACCTCCTTCGTCCTCTCCCTCTTACTTCCCGAGCTCCTCCCTTCATCCGCTCTCGCCGGATTTCTATTCCTTCCATCCCGGTACCGAAACTTATGGTACAAGAACCACCTTGCAATCCAATTCGGACAATCCTCGGTGGGTTCCGCTAGATTCCAGTAATAGCTCGTGTGAGCATCTCCGGATTGAGCAATTCGAATGTACGCTTCATCTTTTGAACGATCACGGATGTCAGACCAATCATATGGGGGTTTGCGTGAGCAGTTGTCTTTGAGGTGATATCGTTCTTGCGTTAGCCATCTATAGACTTGATCTGCTTCTTTCTATCATATTTTGTCAGTAAATAACCACTTTAAGGTTCTGATTCCGAAAAATGGCGTCCGCCCCCAAGCGGGATGTGGAGCCCGTCAGCTTATGGAGGTTGACAAGCTTACTGCCATCATTGCATATGTCTCAGGTGCCATATTAAGTGTCTTCAATAAATCATCTTTCGTGTTGCTCATAACCAGAGCCGGTACTAAGCCTGGCATTTTGACTGTAGTTTAAACGATTTTCTCGGAAAGTGAAATTGAAAGGAAAGGCCACATGAAGAAGACTACCTCTTCATTTTGACTGCAAGATATACCAAAGGCTGCAGGTCCCACCCCGGTTTTGAACACAGACACTTTTCACAGTAAGTCTATGAAAGTCAGATCGGCTGCAAGTAATTCATTCACATGCCTGTCATTCTCTAGTGGCGTGGTAGATTAGTGAGGCCATGGCCAGAAATACGCAGCATTGCATGTGCATTGCAGGTCTTTGGTAGACAGCCTTTAGTAAGTTCCATGCCAAACAAGAACTATAATGAAAGTTTATAGTTGGTTTTATAGCCACTACTGGTTACCCACAAGATAAATGGACAAGCAATACCGGGAATATATAGCCAATTAAAATCGATTGGTGTTGGTGAGGGTGTAGTGACCACAATACCGCAATCTGATTGATGTGGATATGATATCCAGCCTATTATCATCAATTAAATTTGATACACAATTGTACCGAAGGTAAAGGAGTCGGTGATTGTTTTCGTGGTACAAAAATGCCTTGAGATTGGGATTTGTTTGTCCATTTCACGGTCCAGCGGCCACTGCCTAATTCTCATGAATCGTGATGTTGTGGAATGCTTGCTGAGACCCTGGAGCATATGTTTCCCATAACCCGTCTCGGTTTGGTAAGCCGCAGCCGGCTCTCTAATCGGGATCTACCTCGCTTAACAACTTAGGCAAAGTTTCAACATGATGAACTCGCTTGGATGCCGGACCAAAAGGAGAGAGCCGATATGGTACTTCTGCGTCAATCTTGGGACAGCTGTACGAATGTAGCAAGAACGGAGGGCGGAAGTACTTGAAGAGGAAACGTGAAATTTCGTGCAACCGAATGACGGCAAACAAGGTCTTGAATAGACGAAACTTGCAAATCGGCGCCTAACGAGGAAGCTCATCGGATGTCCATATATGACACGAGATGCTGTTTATTTGCTCAGAGTCATCAGGTTGAACGTGGTCGTGCGCATCCGTAGTTTCAGTTGTAGCTTGTGATGCATCAAAAAGATATAGTGGTAATGAAATGATGACTACCGCCAACCAGTGAGCGAGAGGGATAAGGAAATCTGACTTCGGTCCTGGTCAGCCCTCTACTGTCAGTACTCTGGCTTCATCTGATAGTCATCCTAGACCATACAACGCATTTGCCTGATGATATCCAGATTGGCGGGATACTCAGTCAAGCCAGCTCTCTGCCATATCTTTTCTTCATGGCTAGGGTCTAAGCCGGGCCCGCGGACAGACACTCCAAGACTGCTCAGGTGGTGATGGTGGTGTTGATAAGCTGCATAGATTGTATGGGGTAGCAAGTTGAAGTGTTTGGGCCGTCGTAAAACAGCCCTGTTGTGCAATGGTGTCTCCAAGACAGCCTTACATCGTGAGACACGAAGCGGAAGACGTAATCTCAATCCCTTGGTAAGCTCCTAGTCGGTGAGAGCCGTTGAATGCACGGCATATCGACAGCGATGCCGTGAGGGGTGGGCCGGTTGAAGTGGTGGTGTTGGGCCGAGTACCAACACACTTTTGTCCCGAAAGTCTTGAGAGTACAAATAGTTGTCCCATAACAACGAGGTTTCGGACGTCAAAAAGGATTCCGGCGTCGATAAAAATGCGGAGGTTCTAGAACAAACACCTCTTGCGGAGAACTGCATGACCAGGCCTGGCTGCGGTGTTCAGACCAAGGTTACTGCAGAAATTGAGATCGCCTCGCATACTGCACTGATGGAGGGGATTTGAATGGCCAATGTAGTGGTACGAATCAAGTACGATGAAAACTTGTTTCATGATAGAAGAGAATAATGTGGGGATTGAATGAGAGTTGCAGAGAGTGAAATTTGAGGAAACCCATGGACATCAGTGGTATCTTGATAATGGTTCCAACTTAGGAATTTTGTTGTGATGGGGAAGAGTTGGATTGTTTCGGTTCATGAATTATCGTCACCAAGGCCGGCGCCGGCCCTGCAATGTATCCGATATCCGATATTTGACCGATGCCTCGAAAAGAAGTCCGTGGGGGTGAACGTAGTGCAGCGCGGAGGACCTCCACAATCATGATGGCATTGGTTCAACTCCTAGCTGTGCTTCGCGCGCACAACAGGAGGATATTCTATTGCGATATGAGACAACAACACCAGACAGAAAGACACATCCTTGAGCGGTACACACACAGTCCTCGTCCTACAGCTTCTCGTCCTGACTCCCGAGCTACCATCCTCCAGAATTCCAAGATCGAGGCTTCGAAGGACCCAAGTGAACAGAGGGGTGCACGGGTGCACATATCGTGCTGACCTCCAGGATCGAGGGGAGTGGTGGGGTCGGCAAGATCAAGAAATTTACGACTGACGCCGTTGGAGATGGGGATGAGCTAACATATACTAAAGCGCCTTCTCCTCCACCAGGAAGTGTCTAGACTTACGGTTTCGGTCAGCCCATACACGTGTGAGCTGAGCAGAAATTCGTGCGGGAAGTGGTACGACCCACGAAGCCTACACAAATCGCATTGTTGCAACTGGACATCAACTTGGACATTTGCACATTCGAACGAGACCACCGTCAATCCCATTATCTGCTAAAGTCCGCACACCAATTTGTCCGCGAGAGCGTATCAATTGAGATTGAGTAGATATCCAGCTCCAGTTAGCTCCACCATGGCCCCTCCGTCGAGCGTTGTGCATTTGCCAAATGGGCAGACCTTAACTGTCGTCCCTGTCTTTGGCGGCTTCTTTTTCAAAGCGAACGACCTCAACCATAACGCGAATGCCTTTTCTGCCGGCTGGACAGTCATTCTGCAGACAGAGGACTATTCAGACGATCACGAAGGAAATGGACCTGCAAGAAACGTCGAGTTGCGGGGAATGCCCCCAAGAGACAGCCACCGCCATATACACCCTTTCAAAACTCCAACGCTCGCAAACGATGCCCTCTTCATCTCCTCCATATCAAATCCTTCGAGCAACGATTTCAAAGCTGCAGCAAGCCCAACTAGACAGATTGCTATGATGCTGTGGGCAACGCTACACTGGTACTTCCATCAGACAGAACCCAAAACCCAAGTCCATACCGAAGCCGCGAAGAACACGCC
Organism: Glarea lozoyensis ATCC 20868; assembly: GCF_000409485.1. Taxonomy (NCBI): domain Eukaryota; kingdom Fungi; phylum Ascomycota; class Leotiomycetes; order Helotiales; family Helotiaceae; genus Glarea; species Glarea lozoyensis. The sequence continues at coordinate 257,914 of NW_007360990.1, read as the reverse complement.
CGAGGTCGCAAAACCCAGAGGAGAATGGCGGATCAATATAAAACGTGAAGGCGTATTTAGAGGCAGGAATCTGATACAGAAATTGGAGCGAATGGGCCTCATTACATCAAATGATTCGGCGGTTGGTACATATACAGAAGAGAATACTGCAGAGGGTTGGTCGGAAATGTACACATCAAGGAGGACATACTGGCAACTGTCTGCGAGACTTTTCCTGTTTACATTGAGTCCAGCACATGGCGGGTCTTTCGCAGGCTCACCGTACGGCAGTCGCCCCAGTTCACCCGTACGAGGAGATCATAGACCTCGATCACCACATCGTGCTGGCTCCCCAGATCCTACTTCGCCACTCCCAAGTCCTGTTCCGTGGACCTCGACAACCGCACCAGGTCCTTTCTCGTCGGGCAGCCATCTTCCAACATATTTTCCACCTCCACCTCTACAATATACCATATCAGGAGGAGTACGACATCCAGTTCGGCCCAAGCCACCCCGTCAAGGAGAAATATTTTATACCCGGTTTGTGCAGAGCGTAGGACAGTATCTAGCATTTCGTGTAGCTTCTCTTTCACCTAAACCCGTTACCTATAATGGCCCTACCACCTTACTCCACGCTCCGAAACACAATGCATCACCATCGCTGTCGTCAATTTCCTCTTTACCCGCACATCTTTCACCTGTTTCCATTACGTCCGTCACACCACCAACTCCTGGTCCCGAGCCCGAAGATACACTGGCCATGTCAGACCTACAGTTATTGCACAGATGGATGAACAATCCTCGAGTGAACAAATTCTGGGGCTGTAGTGGACCCCAACATATCCAGGAAGACTTCCTGAAAGCAGGTCTCACCTCCAACCACTCCTTCCCCGTCATCGGACTCTGGGACGGCAAACCATTTGGATATTTCGAAATATATTGGATCAAAGAAGATCCTCTTGGCATCTACCTCGGAGGTGAAGCTGGCGACTATGATCGTGGATTCCACGTTTTAATCGGTGAAGAGGAATATCGTGGTAAACATCGCGTCGATACCTGGTCCACGTCGATCGCGCATTGGTGTTTTGTGCAAGACTACAGGACGAACGCTGTCGTGCTGGAGCCTAGAGTTGATAATGAAAAGTAACGTACCCTACCGACCCCGCGTGTTCATGGCTCATCAAATTAATGTATGCAGATTCATCGGACATGTTCAGAGCGTCGGTTACCTAAAAGAGCGCGAGATCACATTTCCTCATAAACAGAGTGCATATATGAAATTACGGAGGGAAAATTTCGAGGCACCTGTTCTTTGAAAGAACTTTTTCTTTTCTTTTTCTGACGACGTTTTTATTATCCGAGGTGGAGGAAGGATGGATCTTTATACCCCGCGTTCGGATGTCTTTTTATCTGGGGAATCATATATTATATTTTATATATATCTACTTAATATTCGCATCTCCCCACCACAACACATTACAATTTTGTTTTCACTCCACCCTACTCTACAAAGCGGATCGATTAGGTACACATGACTTGTATCCAAGTACCTACACTGATTAGGTTTCCAAAAAGTCTGCCCATCATGCATGCTTGCAGTCTCCCCCGCGCCTTTAGCCTGTATCTTGTGTCACTAACGGCTGACGGGATACGGTTAGCTACCGACGGCTAAATCTGTTCGGTTCATCCTTCCCGATTGTGGTGGGGCATTGATCTCATGGAGGTGGAAAGAGATAGGTAGGGTATGGTAGGGGGGTGAAGGAGGGTATAGGCATTTGGTGGGTAGACAAGGTAAGGATTGAGGCTTTGACGACCGGTAGTATTGGGGCTTGCCAAGTGGTAGGTGAGAGGGGTGTGGATGGGTGTGGAGGGGACGAGAAGACCTGGTTTTGAAGCTTGAATCGGAGTGTTTTTCGGCGGGGAGAGGTAGGTATGCATGCGTTGCTGAATGGAGTATCTCCAGCCGTTTTTCTTTCATTATTCTCCGATGCTGGGTTGGTGCAGGGACTTGAGTACATGTCACGAGACGTTGGGAGATTGAAAATTCGTGGCTCTTGGGTTTGGGGCTCTTGAATAGGATAGTGGTTTTGCAATTCTTAGATTTTGAGATTTTGAGATATTGTGGGTGTATGTGTATGGATTGAATGAACGGCCACACGAGACCGAAACAATGAAACAAATGGGTTGACTTTTGAGCGGTGTCGTAGAGGATTACTGGAACTACTTCGATTCATGAGCACCTATATCTGAATTGAATCAAGATTAAGTAGCGTGCCATTAAGGTTCCTTCCATATGAACACACGTCAACTCCATCTGAGTGACTAGGCTTAATAGAGTTGGAGTATTACATAGAAGGTAGGCTATCAGATTTTTGAGATATCTGGTCGTTGGCGTTAGTCATTCTATCATTCCTGTGTCAATATTTCAGGCGCCGTCGGACTGGTGTTTATTCGCTTTCGGGTTATTGTAGGAGTTCGTGTTTGGATTGGAGGATGTAGAAGAATTGGGGATAGGAAGAGCGATGGGGATTGATATGCAGATATGATGAGTTGGGGTAGATGTAGATAATGGAGGAGGGAAAAAACGTTGTTTGGTTTTTGGGTTCTGTGCGGCTTTTGTGATATGGAAAGAAATTGGGAAGATGGGTGTTGGTGCGGGGAGGGGACCTCACCAGGGCTTGGATTATTAGTTATGGGGGTGTATTGCAATGATTATGCTCAAGTAGGTGATTAGGGGTATTTGGATATTAAAACCATAGAAGTGCGAGTGTGGTGTGGTGGGTAGTGACAGATGAAGATATGGTAGAGTGAGGAGCACAATCTTCTTTTATTGAGTTGGATGGTTGGATGTTGTACCTGATACTGTATGTGTGATATGGGTTATATGGTTTAGAGACGGGGGACTGTAGATTCATTGAGCTTCTTTGAGGATAAGACGGAAATACAAACTAAAGACTTGTATCAAAAGTCCTTGTTGGAAGACCGACATTAATTTCAGTTTTGGGAACAAATACGTATCGTATCAAATTGATTTCCATCTTAACCACACCCATCCACCTCCCTATTCTAGACATTCTCTCCCACCTCCTCCTTCCTCCCCCCAACCAGACTTCCCAAATAACTCCCCTCCACGACCTCACCCTTCCCCTCTCCCCCTTTCTCAACCCACACATTCCCCAACCCTAACACAACCACACATCCCACCCACGCAAACGCACTCAACGCAAAGAACCCAAGCACAATCCCCCGTCTCGCATCATCCCGAAAGGCATCTCTTATCCCAGATGGTAGTCCCGCAATCGCCTCACTCGTCGCAGTTTTCGCGGACGAAATCGCATTCAGATCGGACGAGGAGATTGTGTTGTTGAAGATATTCAGCAGCAGAGTAGTGCTAATGACGCCACCTAGGGATGTAGCAAGCGACATGAGTGAGACGATAGAGGAGATCTGGGTAGGGAAGTATCCGACGCCGTGGAGTGTGCCCGGCATGATGCGTAGACCGGTGCCGATGCCCGTGAGGACTAGCATGCCGTAGATGAGTTTGAGGTTATCGGCTTGGAGGGCGGTGGCGAGGACGGTTATGCCGAGGGCTTCGAGGAGGGTGCCGGTTAGGAGGGGGAAGAAGGTTTGGGTTGTGAGGAGGATGGCGAGGTAGGCTCCGCCTGAACGTAGTTGGGTTAGTGGGGATAAAAAAATGGGGGAAGGAAGGGGTAAGAGGAGAGAGAACTGGGGACGTACCGGCGAGACCAGGTAGGTAGTATGTCAATGACGTTCCTGATTTTCCTGGCGCGAAGGATTGTACCAGCGTGAAGTATATGCTGACGAAGTAGAAGACGGCGTACATGCACATACCTGTGATGAGGTTTATGTAGAGCAGGATCCAGGCGTTGCGTTTGGTGAGGAGGTGGAATGGGATCATGGGTTTTTGGGTTGGGAAGCGCGTCGCGAGGTAGTGCGTTGGAAGGAGGTTATATTCCCATATTAGGAAGCCGACTATGAGGAGGACGCCGAGGATGAGGGGGATGATGACTTTGATGGATGTCCAGGGGTAGGTGGAACCGCCCCAGGTTAGGGCCAGGACTAGGAGGCCGAGACCAAAGAGGAAGAGGAGTTGGCCGCCGAAGTCGAAGGTTAGGAAGCGGGTGGTGAAGGTTGGGGGTTTTGGTGATGGGTTTGATGGTGATGAGGTTTCGATGCGTTGGGCACCGATTAGTTCGGAGCGGAGGAGGAAGTGGATTAGTAGGAGGCCGATGAGACCAAGTGGGATGTTGATTATGAAACACCATCTCCAATTTGCTTCCGTGAGATATCCTCCTATTACTGGACCGATTCCGTAGCCTATTCCTGCGACGACTGTGAAAAGAGTGTTGTTCTTTGCATTTTCCTTGAGGGAGACTTTGTCTGCGAGGACTACTTTGGAGGTTATTAAACATCCGGAACATCCTATTCCGTGGAATGCTCGCCCTAGAAGGAGCATTGGGAAGGCGGTTGTGGGTGCTGCTGAGGAGAGAATGCTACCTAGAAGCATGAAGGAGAGGGCGATTTGAAGAGCGGCATAGCGGCCGAAGATGTCGGCGAATTGGCCCCAGAATGGAATGAAGGTTGCTGATGTGAGGTTATAAGATGCTACTATCCAGTTGAGTTGGGAGAGTTGGTCTAGGACGTGTTAGTCTGTGTGGTAATGTGGTTGGAGTAGTCGACTTACTGAAATCGGAAGCGATAGTGGTTATTGCTCCAGCAAGTATCGTTGTGTCGAGAGCTTGGATTAGGACTGGGAGAGCGAGACCAGCTATAAGTTTTCGACGGTATTTTGTTATCGCTTTTTCTTTGGTCTTACAGACTAGACACTCTTCGATGCCTTTCTCGTTATTGACTTCGCTAGCCTCATTACGGTTTTCGAGAGGAGAAAATGTTCCCGAGCTCTTTTGATGTTCACATAGTTCCACTGGAATTTCTTTCTGCTTGAAAAGCAAATTCCACGCAATTGATGCCATAATAACAGCTTTTCATGGAAGTTGAAATTATAAAAGCAGCAGACCTGGATTAATCGTTACAATAGTACTGCCCTTCGTCAATGCAACAGGCTGTTAAGTGTCCGACAAAAATATCAAAAAGAACCTTTATTGAAAATGAGACTTCTGGAGTGATATGATGATTATATAGAACGAATAAGTATGTCATTCCCTGCGAAAGGAGGAGAATCATACCTTCATAAGAGGTAGAGGTCTCAACCCATGCAAAGATGATTTGCAGCAAGGCTCTATCCTAAAAGAGCACATTTTGATGCTGCCATATACGACTTACGTTCTAGAAAAGCTAGTTAGGCGAGGCACAGCCCATTGAATTCTAAAGCGCCTCATGGGCACACGTCATGGGAGTGGTATCCTGGTGGAAGAGTACTGTTGTGGTAAAAGAAGATGCTGCACCACGGACGAATTGCAAGGTACCACTGATTGGCATTCTGAAACTTGGATTATGGAAATGATACATGTGGAATTCTTTTCGAGAATCCATTGGATGATTGTTGCAAAAATGTACGGAGTATAATTCTTGAATTATCGACAGGAGAGACGTTAAGGATGTTGACGCAAATCTTAGACCCACTACCAACATCAAAAGTTACTTAAACGAGTTAGCGTGCATGGCTTCGGCCCCCATACGGCGCGGTTGAGACGAGGGAGAGCATTATGTCAGCCCCTTTGCCCCCGCCATCCATACATCCGACTTCCCCCGTTGACATGTATTCGACTTTTGATACAGACAACTTCTCATATTGCCTCTTTAGGATTACAACATCGTTGTACCTACTCGTACATTGACGCAATATCCATGCAAATTTGTTAAGGCTGCAGGATAGACAGACATTTGCAAGAGCAACTTGCCAATGAGAGTGGCCCGGTTCGAGAGTCCAAGAACACTAAGGACGGGCAGAATCCGAATGATTGTTGTCCCTGAACGTTATGGTGCCAAGTGGCAAAAAGCCATCAGGAGGCTGCCATGCTTGCAGGGCGCGTAAAACAAGAGTACGTTGACTCATTCATCGATTTGAATGCTCGCATTCTGACACTGCATAGTGTGATCAAAAGCCTGACGGGTGCACCCAATGTCAAAAGGCAAAACGAGTCTGTCCAGGATACAGGAGCAAGGGAGACTTGATCTTCCGGGACGAGAGTACTAATGTGGTGAAAAAGATCAAGGCTAGAGAGGCTAAGAAGCAGTCAAAGATAAAGTCATCCTCGACTGCACCATCTTCGCCATCTACCAGTTTGGTATCTACGGAACATGGTCAAGACGACCTTAGCACCACAAGCTCACCTCGAGAAATACAAAGAGAGGAGCATTCACCATTGACCATTGTTTACAGTGTGTCGCAAGATCTTGAGGATCGTGCCATAAATATATTTGTATACAATTATGTACTTGACCCTAATGGGCCATCAACGGGCCATTTAGACCGCGTCACCCAACTCTCCCGGGCTCAATCCTTAGATGACTGGGTGTTTACTGCGATGAAAGCTGTTGGCTTAGCAGCTTATTCTCACATGGCAAAAGCGCCATCCTTATTGAATCATGCTCGATATCAGTACATGAAAGCGATTAGGCTCACCAACGAGGCTCTCAGAAGTCACAATGTGACAAAAGATACCACTCTGATGGCAATCCAGATTCTTGGGATATTTGAGCAAGTCACAGGCTGCAAACAAAAGTCGATTCAAGACTGGATCCAGCACATCCTTGGGGCAGCAGCCGTGATAAAATTGCGAGGGAAGCGACAGTCAGAGACTCCTGAGGGCCGCAGGATGCTGGTGTCTGTTACATCAAACCTGTTGATACGCTGCGTCTACGGAAGAATGCGCTTGCCAATACACCTCCGTCAATACATGGAAAATGCCATAGAGTTATCTGGTCATCTCTCAATTGGCCTAAAAGCACAAGGTGTCATGATGCTTCTTGCAGACCTTCGAGCGGATATCGAAGAAGGTCTTCTGAGCGACCCTTCAGCTATTATTCTCAGAGCTACGGAGTTAAACAACATGCTTGCGGATTTTACCGATAACGTTCCTGCGGATTGGACTTATGACATTATTCACACCGACGTCGAATCTGATATCATCTATAATGGAACTTACCACATTTACTACAATTCATGGGTGGCTCATATGTGGAACGCAATTCGAACGCAAAGAATTATGATTTACAATCTTATCAAAGAGAGTCTGCAGGCTGGTATGACATGTACGCCACCAATGTTCACGAAGGAAGGTTTCGTCTCTCAATTTCAAATAGCGACCGAGATGCAGCGTAGTCTTCAACACGACATTCTTTCGAGCGTCCCTCAACATATCGGTATCGGTGATCCGCCATCCTCTACAGCTAAGGCCAGCGATACCAATCCAATCCCAACGTCAGGGGGGTTATTCATTATGTGGCATCTATGGCTTGTGGGAATTGTGGATGGAACTCCGGCTCCCATGCGGAGTTATGTCGCTCGAATTCTCCACTCCATCGGAGATGTCCAAGGAATCCAGCAAGCTCATGTTTTCGCGGACCTGGTTCAAAGAACTTCATATATTGAAGTTTGGCATGAGAAGGAGAATGTAGGATCATTGCAGATGGAAGCTGAGGTTTCAGGATCAAGTCATGGACATCAAATGATAGAAGCCGAATAGGCCATGAAGCATACGACGTAAAGGGACGATTCAATTTCAGGAGTGACTCACGCTTTTCTCAGAGGAATTTATGCGCGATCGAACATAGGATATTGAAAATGCTGTCGCAGAAGTGCAAGTCGCCGAGGTATGTTTACGATTGTACGAAGCGTTCTGTAAGTTAACCCACCCTCTAGTAAGCACAAAGAGGATTTCGAAATTACTGTATCAACAAATGCAGAAAGAGCTTGAAAGTTGGTGAGAATAGGGGAGTTCGATGATGCGGCACTGTGAACTTCTCCTATCGAATGTTTCTGCTCAAAAATGCCGCTTCTAGAAACCCGTGTTCATTTATTTGACTCCAGTGTCGACATAGATAGCTAGTATAACACCGAAGATCACAATTGTCTGTTCCTGATGTTCTGCGGGGCTTCTCCACATGATTTTCAGATAAACGAGGAGTAGCAGCCAGCCAATGGTCATTTACCACTGGTTTGTTTCAGAAAACCGTCTTAACGACATCACCACGACCTTCATTTCAAGAAATTATGCACCGACTATGGCTGTACTTTGGTATGAGCAGGACACCGTTGGTATGCTTTGCCTACGGTTTTTGGGAAGCCCAATATTTTGTTGCAAGTTTCAGACCATCAGTAGGACAGGTACAGGGACTGCGTATCGTCATGAAAACATTTCTTTTCTAGACCCACAGCAGAAAGTTCAATTATTCTGAAACAAATTTCGGGGAGTAATGCCAGGAAGTTGGAGAATATAAAGATGGATGTTTCTTAACCACTTCTTTGACCAGTCGAATTGTATTCATTGTTCATTTTGACATTACATTCCTTTCTGTCTACGGCATTTCTTTTCTTCTGACCGCCATGCGTCATTCCGTTCTTCTTCCTGCAGCTGCGCTGTTTTCTCAAGCTTTTGCTCAATTCAACCAGCTGGCAGTGGCAAAAGGCCTTACTTACTTTGGTACGGCGACTGAAAATGGAGAGCTGAGCGACACTCAATACACCGCAATCCTCGACAACAGTACCGAATTTGGACAACTTACACCTGCAAACGCCCAGAAATGGGATTCTACTGAGCCTTCTCAAGGAGTTTTTACTTTTACCAAGGGCGACGTCGTCCCGGCACGTGCGAAAGCTAACGGCCAGCTGTTGAGATGTCATACTCTTGTTTGGTACTCACAGCTACCGAGTTGGGTATCTGCCGGTACTTGGACAAATGCTACTCTCACGGAAGTCATGAAAAACCATATCACCAAGGTTATGACTCAATACAAGGGACAATGTTACGCTTGGGACGTTGTAAATGAGGCTTTCAACGAGGACGGTACCTACCGCGAAAGCGTATTCTACAAAACAGCAAGTCCTCTTCCCAAATATGATATCCCATAACTAACATCACCCAGATCGGCCCCGAATACATCCCCATAGCCTTCCAAACCGCTTCTGAAGTCGACCCAGATGCAAAACTCTACTACAACGACTTCAACATCGAGTCCTCCGGCGCAAAATCCACCGCCGCACTCAATGTCGTCAAAGACCTCAAAGCAAAATCCATCCGCATCGACGGCGTCGGTATGCAAGCCCACTTCATCGTCGGTTCCACCCCATCTCTCTCCGCCCAAACCACCAACCTTGATTCTTTCACCGCCCAAGGCGTCGAAGTCGCCTACACCGAACTGGATATCCGCCATTCTTCTGTCCCTGCCTCCGCTGCGCAGCTCGCTACCCAAGCAGATGACTATGCTAATACGGTCAGTGCTTGTCTGGCCGTAACAGGCTGTATTGGTATCACGATCTGGGATTTCACCGATAAGTATTCGTGGGTCCCGTCGGCTTTTAGTGGTGCGGGAGAGGCGTTGCCTTATAATGAGGACTTTAGCAAGAAGCCTGCGTATGCGGCTATTGTTAAGGTTTTGGGTGGTGCGGCGACGGGGGCGGCGACGAAGGTTGTAGATGCTGCAGTCCCCACCTCTGTAGTGAGCTCGACAGCAGTTCCTGTAATCAGCGCGAACTCAACTGTCCTTTCGTCCACCGCGGCAGCTTCGACAAAGGATTCTTGCAAGTCTAAAGCAGCTACCACGCTTTCTACCGCTGTCTCTCAAGTCACATCCGCTGTTGCGGTCCCCACCACCACACCATCCACAAACTCTACCACCCCAGCTACCGGCACAGTAGCGAAATACTATCAATGCGGTGGGACTGGTTATACTGGCTCCACATCGTGTGTGGCTGGAACGACGTGTACGGTGCAGAATGAGTTTTATTCGCAGTGTTTGTGATTGCTTCAACCGAAAAGAGACTTTCTTGTATATAATTTAAAGCTTAGTGGTATTTCGAATTGAAATAGATTTCATGCTCTTCTCTAACTCTTGTCATGTCTTACAACGATACTGTGTTTTGAGAACGATATGCCAGATCCTTTACTTTTCTCATCCTCGTCGTAGATGAAACAAGTAAGAGTCGACTTGTTGTGTATTTCTACTCCCAATTTCGTCATTTTAACCTCTGGTTTCAGAGAGACTAACAAGTGAAAGTGAGTTGCGACTCTTGATCTTGTTAAATAATAATAAGCAGGAGTTTCCTGCGTCTTATTTCTTGTGGTTATGTACGGAAAACTTTACGAACTTTGGACTTTCCATCTACCCCGCACATGTTAGGATAGAGCAGTAGAAGCCCCTGTAATCAACAGGCATTTTGGGATGAAGTTAGTTATACCAGTGGTCTTAAAATTTAAAATTTCTATATATTCTCGATTAGGTAGAAAGAATATTACAAGGTTTGAAAGAATTCAAGAACTAGTTGAATTACGATACCTAGTCAATTACTGAACCTTTCCATGGATTAACCCGCGTAACCACCAAATAGCATCTGATTCATTGAAACCCGAGTCCTATCCTTTCTACCCTGGTGGAAAACGAGAACTAGGATAGGAACTTAGTTCCGAGAGACCTGGGCCTTGAGCTTCCACAGCTTTTGGTCTTCCATCTTCATTTCTGAGTGTATTGGCTGGTGTGTTAACGATTCAACGTGGACAGGCTGTAGTCGTTGTGACTTGATCTTGGAGCTTGATGTGTTTTCTGGTAGCGAGCGGTCTCATGAGGATTGGTTTGAGGATTTACTCGGCTTCTGTGGTTGTGTTGCCTGAAACAGCTGGCGAATAGATTGCCTAACGTTGAAGAGGGGTTCCGTTCCGCGTGTGTATCGCTTCTGTGATAGTGAAGTCCGGAAGGACAGGTGAAAAGATTTCCTAACTTCGGAAGAGGGATGGCTCGCCTCTTCTGTTTCAACTCTGAGTGGTGCCCACGTTGGTCTGGTGTGAATTTCCTATCATATATCTGCAGAAGTTTATTTCCTGTGGTTTAAGAGCGCGATGGTGGAGCCTAGAGAGTCTTTGCTAGGGCCTGTGTGCAGGAAGATGAGCTAATAGACGGTCACTCCAGTCGAGGCATGACTAAGAGCAGCCATGATGTCCAGAAACGCCATTCCTATCTCGCTTCAAGTCTTTCCCTTTCTCACCTGTAGTTTCCGGTGATTAATCGCGACTCTCATTTCCTTCAACCGTTTCGGCACCAAACTCCCAGGGGGTGCCACATCAGGTTTCAATACCGCATTTTTCTCCAGCAAAATCTCAACGATTTCCTCATGATTCCCTTCGACGGCTTTGAAAAGAGGTGTCCGGCCACTCTTGCTCTTCGCATTGAAGTCCGCACCTCCCTCGATCAGTACTCTAAGCATATTTTTCTTGCCCAAAGAGGCGGCGAGATGAAGCGGCGTCTCGCCATTTTTATCTTCTTTGTTGATTCCCCATGTGAGGTCTTTAACTTGTTTGGAGGCTAGCAATGCTCGCATGATTCGTTTACTGTCGGTACGTACAGCGTAGTGAAGTGCGCACCAGCAGTCCTCGCTCTCTGCTAAAGGATTTTCTCCCTTTAGGAGGAGGGCTTTGACTTCAGTGTAATTGTTGGATTCGATGGCATCTACAAGACTCTTTGATAAATCGGTGGCATCGAAGTCAAAGTTTTGTTGAGTGAATATGCTCAGGCCCCAATCTGGTTTTTCTGTGTAGGCTGGGGGTGGGATCTTGACCGTTTCAACCGACGAAGTCGTACCACTGCCATCACCTTTTACAGACTCGAGCGTCACTACCATGTTGTCAGTGGCTGTTCGTTCCACCCCTCTGACGGCCTTCGAGACGCTAATAAGCTGATTTCTGTGGGATATTAGTAGTTGTTATGCTCAGCCTTAAGTCCATTAGGAGGTCTTACGTATTGATCATTGTCAAAGTCAATGTAATACGCATCGTAACATCCCTGATTTCCTGTATCATGCCATCAATTTTCTCTTTGCCATTCTGGTCATAAACCCAGCTGTGTACTGCAAGCTTAAAGCGGGAAGGGCTTTCTTCGCCCTGTTTAAACTTCCCCGAAACCTCCAACATTCTGATCAGAATGCTTCGACAATCTGCTACCATGTTTTTGATCTGTTCAGTCTCTCGTGCATGCTCTTTTCCGTCATCTGATCTCGCAACATTGCTTGCTGTTGTTGAGACACTCTTTAACGTGTCATGAAAGCCGGCGAAATTGCTGTACAAATTATCGAGCCCTGTGCTGTCAGACACTGCAGCTCTAATGATGAATCGATCTCTGCAGTATCTACTTACTTTCATAGTGGCCCTTTCCAGCTTCAGCATACTTCTTGACGTATTTTGCAGCTTCTGAGGAAAAAAACACTGATTAGTAATGAATACCTGACGCGAACGTCTGTGGGCCTTACTGAATATAAACTCAGCGAACTGGAAAGCAGCTGCAGATGCGCCAAAGGCTTCGAGTCCGCTCATTCTGAGAGTTCATAATAAAAACTTGGTCTCCCTCGAAAGAATGCAGGGCGGGGGGTTGCAAGGCGGTCGAGATGACGGGGAACTTAAAGAGCGGGTCTTCCGCAGAGCCTCTTGCAAAGATAAGAACAGCTGAATGGGCGGGTTCATGGCAGATTGCTTTCCAGCAGTGTGTCCGAATATTTCCTGCACCCCAGACAAAGTGCGAGGGTTGTAGGGAGAGACAACCCATATATTGGTCATGGGGCGAAAGAAATGGGTTGACGAATCGTTCTGCTCCACGAGATGTGAGACAAAAATGGTGGCTTCCACGGCTGACATTTCTATCTTTCCTCCATATTGGCTCTGGGTGTCTTTCAATATTTGCGGTGTTTCACGGACAGGGTCGTGATTCCATTTCAAGGAGCAATCCAGTGCTCAGCATGAGCTGCCCCTGGTGGTGATCTCCCGCTGTCAAAGCAGTAAAATTACAGAAGTTTGTGTTACCGGGAAGCTGGAAGAGAGGTTCAAAGAAGGCGTCATGGCATGTAAGATGGTGTGTAAGAATTCACAAGCATTTCTGCCGTCCTGAGTTGGCTACAGGCACCACCCGCCCTAAAGTCGGGGCCGTGCATGGCGGTTTAAGGTTACATTCTGGGCTTGGGGATTTCCCGGTCTCGCTAAAATTCGCCGTCTCCAGTGTCCCTCCACAACCTCCTTCAATCAAGCACCCTCGAAGCTTAATGGCACCACCACTACCCCCGGAAGTTTCAACAAAACGTGGAAACAGTGACTAGCGCTGAACTTGACGGCAATCAATCAACGGCAACTAAGGGAAGCCACGCTCTGCCGCGTTAGCAAATGGTTGTGGATTAGCACACATCCGTCTGCGAATGGCTGCAAATACGACAATCCCGGAGTGGTCCATACAGGATATGAGCTGAGCTCTCATGACTCTTATAGAACTGAGTGAAATTGCGATTGATGTAGCCAGGGTTGGCTATTTTGCTCCCCACTCAATCAACAGTTCTCTTCGAGGCTGCCAAGTAACAGAATCCTTTCTCAACCCCATCCGCTTTTGGAACTTAGTCGTACAGCAGCGCTTACAACAAGAATTGATTCTCGTCATGGCCTAAGATACAGCCATTGTTTGAAGTGAGTCGGAGTGGCGGGACTAGTCGTCAGACTGCGGCAATCATATCTTTAATGTGGGGTGGTTACGATCCTGGGTGGCATTCAGACGTCGACTTTATTAATGGAAAATCAGCAGCATTCCCAATATCTGAATCAAAATATGCGGGTGGACGCAACACGCCAGCCTCATCGAATCCCATTGGAACGGCTCACAATTTTTGAAGTCCAATACGACGTTATTGTCATATCCGTTCAGTTCATCATGTGCAGCTGGGCCAGCTTCGACCACCTTGAACCAATTCAATCGGCGATGAGAGTAACTCCTGATAGAGCCGCATGAAAGCCATCCAATTTCAGCTGGGATGTGTTTTCAGCCAGTATTTTTGTCGATGTTGGGATGGCAGCGCCTTTTCGGGAGTCCCGCCGGAGGAAGAGCCTCGCTTCAGACGTGGTTCTAATTGCCTATTGACTCTTTTATGGGTTTAAATCTTCATGTCTTTCTCTTCGCTCTTTCTTTATCTGATTCCAATCCGTTTTTTCTTCTTCAGAGACAACCGGATCTGTCTCCAAAATGGCTTCGTCAACAATGGATGCTTCCGATCTCAAAGTGAGTTCAATATGCGCTTTCCACGCCAACAGTTCAATGTTCGTTCAATAGAAGGATCGATATGTTTTTAAGATGCCAATCCTCCGGGTTTGCATATGATTCTCTTAATTGCATTGTCCGAATGGGCATCAACGCTATAAGTAAGGTACGCTAACCATACTTGTCATCATAGAAAGAACCCCATGATATGGTCCATGAACGCAAAACAGTCCCGGATGAAGATGCTATACAAAATGCATCTGACATACCGCAACGGACTGCCAGTCTTGCAAGTAATGTAAGTGCTCGCTTGGGAGTCCTCTACCGAAGTTCGGCAATATGCCTGTAGCATATAGCTAACTGTCAAAGGAAACACGTTCTTCGATATCCCCATCAGAGTTAGAAAAACAAGGGAATACTATATCAACACAAGGCGGTGCAGCTGAAGATCTAAATGTCGACAATCCACTACTAGGGCTTCGTGAAAATGAAATTGACGACAAGGTCAAAGAATATACAGACACATCCCGCCATTTGAGAAGACGTTTTGAGCTTCTTAAGTCTGGAGCACATTTAGCTAACAACACCGACAATGCTTTAAGCGACAAAAGCCTTTTTCCTGATTCATATGTGACAGAAGAACAATCTGACTATCTCAGGAAAAGAGAAACATATTATGGATTCTGGCATCAATCAAAATACTTGAAAGGTTCAGTACTCTCGGCGTGTTTGGCTGGCATTATACAGTAAGTGGCTTAGATACATGAGTGAGGACAATCACTGATCGGATCATAGGGGATGGACACAATCTGGTATGATACAAGAATATGACCAGGCAGGACGAGGCATCTCAACTAACGTTCATAGCTATGAATGGTGCGAATATCGGAATAAGAGCGGAGTTTGGCCTCCACGACCAAGTCGAGAATGGTGTTCCACGTGTTACGAAAGATCTCTGGATATTCGGGCTTATGAATGCGATCCCTTTCATCGCTGGCGGTATATTGTATATCAACATTGGCCCATCATGCTAGCTTTATTGCTAACGCTGGAATAGTGCTCCTTTTGTTTCAGACTTCTTACAAGAACACTTCTTTGGTCGAAGAGGAGCAATTGCAATTGCATGTTTCGTATCCATAGGTGCTACTGTTGGGCAATGTTTCTCAACGTCTGTCGCTCAGATCATCGGATGTCGCGTCGTTACTGGGTTGACATTGGCTGCAAAGGCTTCATCGGCACCTTTATTGGCAGCTGAAGTTGCGCCGAATCATCTTCGTGGTAAGCCTAGGTAGCCACATCCTTCACAAGCAACGAATAAATTAATGCTCTGTAGGTAAACTACTGTCTACATGGCAGCTGAGCGATGCATTTGGCATCTTCCTGGGCTTCTCGGCAAATCTTGCAATCCAACATATGCACGCCAGGGAAAGAATCATGTGGCGAGTTCAAATAGGCGTAACTTTAATCCCTATCATAGTCCTCCTGTTTCTTGTTTATTTTATGCCTGGTGAGTTCCCTGGCTCCTCTTTGACTATCGGTCCTAACTTGAAAAGAATCACCAAGATATCTCATGAAGCGAGGAAGGTATGTGTTACACCCAATCGCGATTGTAAAAGCTAGCCATATACTAATCCCAACAATAGACCGTCAAAGGCCTTAGATTCTTTTATTCTACTACGGCCATCACCAGCTGAGGAGTTTATTGGAGCTCGAGATTTCATTTACGCCCACTTCCAATTAGAAATGGAATGCAAATCTAGCAATGACCGAATGGAAAAGCGGAAACAGAAAAAGGAGGAAAAGAGGCGGAAAAAGCATCCATCTGAGCCTCCTCAAGAGACAACACAACCGAAGAAAGAAGAAACCAGAGAGGAAGCACTTACCGAGAAACTCAGGAAAGAAAAGCAAAACGAAGATCCAGAACGGGGCGAACAATTCGTTGAGAAGCCCGCAATATATGCCATCTCAGAAACTCACTGGATCCATAGAGTACTGCAAACTTTCCGAGATTCTCGATCCAGAAGAGCATTAGTTTGTGCTTCAACCGCTATGATTTCTCAGCAACTCTGTGGAATCAACACTATTGGTATGTTTCTACTCAAACAGTCCCTTTCTCTGCAAGTTTGGAAACTGACATTGCTTGTCTTCAGCCTTTCTTTCCGCTACTCTTCTCAGCAGCACAACCAATACTTCGCCTTACGCCGGAGCATGGGTAGGATTCGGTATAGGCGCATGTAATTTTGTGTAAGTGGCCTTTCGTGTCGCACCCAACTCAAAACTAATCATCATTCCAGTTTCGGTCTCCCAGCCTTCTATCTCCTGGACAAAGTTGGCCGTGCAACTATGCTACTCTGCGGCTTTATTCCCATGTTTGTATTTATGCTTATCCTTGCCTTCTCATTCAAAGAAGATGCAACAGGGACGACCATTGCTCGCGTTCCTCTCGTGGCTGTCTTCGGGCTTCTTTTTGTTATCGCGTATAGTCCTACAGCCGGTACATCTCCCTTCGCTATCTCTGCAGAGGTGTTCCCCCTGGTAGTGAGGGAGGTCGGCCATTCATTTGCGGTTTCGGTTAATTTTATCGGGCTGGGGATCATGCTTTTGGTGTTTCCGAGTTTGTCCGATGCGATGGGTGGATATCGGGGGAGCTTGAGCTTATTTGTAAGTTCTGAATGGCGTGGCCCTGCTCTCTTCTATTTATTACTTTATGCTTCTTCTGGGCATGATCATGGATCGTACTAATACAAATCACCACAGGCGGCGCTTAACCTCGTAGCTCTTGTCTTATGCTACCTTTTCGTCCCAGAAACTAAGGGCAGGTATGTGCTTCCCCTAATCGTGTGCATCAATCCCATGAACTAATAAACTTCCAGAACCCTGGAAGAACTCCGTACAATCTTCGACATTTCCACCCGCAAACACGTCCGATACCGCCTCACAGTCGTTACACCCTGGCTCTTCAACCGTCTCCTCACCATCCTACATATCAAGAAGTCTACGAAGCGTAGTGCGCTCGGTTCTCGTCTTTATAAACCTAAACGAGAGGGGTGGATCAAGACTTTGCTAAGGAAGATGGTGGATATGCCGTTGAAACAGAAACCCGTGGCGGCTGGCGAAGGTGAAGTGGTGGTGGAAGGTGTAGATGGGGAACAAGATGTTGAGGGGAGGTATTTGATTAAGTTTCACGATTGGGCGAGACAGCAGGTATAGGACTAAATGTGGGAGGTAGGGGTATGGGAGGGACTTATGGGAGGAACGGCGGATAATAGTTAGAGAGGCGGTGGAAATAATGCTGATGGTTGACAGGGTAAGAGAGAGATACCATTGAAGGTTGTGTCGGGATGGTTGTTCTAATTGTGTGAAAATTTTAGTAGTGACCATCTCTCTAACCGTCCATAACCAAAAATCAGGAAAGGCGTGCGTGGCGAGAAAGCCTAGGATAAGGAAACAGATAAAGAAAGGCGTAACGTTGTTTTGGGGGCTAGAAAAGGGGTCTTTGAATTTTGGACGGTTTTCGGTCGATATCTCAAATTTATGGGTGGTCTTTCGAGACCAAGCGTACTCACGATCCCTGAGAATAGTTTCACTTGTCTAGGGCTAACTAGAGTAAGGCTTTTACCCTCGCATTTTAACGACGGGAAAGGCACTAGTTAAACCAGTCTTTGGGGCTATACGCGAGAGGTATAAATAATTTCTAGTATTCTTGTAATATTACCACGAAACCACGGGACTAGGGACCTAAGTCAGTACTGGAAGAGTTCCTTTTGCCTATTACGGGCTCAGTTCAAATATAAGCACTTTTGTTAGAGGGTTTTGGATTTTAGAGTAGAATATTGTATATAAGTCGCTAGTTTAGTCCAATAAGGCTTTCCGGGCTTAGTACTTTGGATGCTGTTTGTACTAGTAGTGACTAATAACAATCAACCGAATCTCCATCCTCATCATCATCATAATAATCATCAAATACATCATCAAATATATCATCAAATGTATCTTGTTTTTGTTCTTTTTCTTTTTCTGCTTCTCCCAACATAACCAAGTCCTCGGGAGTCACAACCGAAACCCTCACGTAGAACAAGTCCTCAAAAGCCTCAACAAGCCATGGATGAGCTGTTTCACATCTAGTAAGGTAATCTGTGCCAAACACCTCTTCTCCAAGTCTCCGATTCATTATCACGTTGACCGTTTTAGCCCTGCAAACCATTCCTCCAAGTACAATGGGATATCTTCATGCTCCCATTCCCGAATTTCCACGTGCTTGACCTTGTCAAACTCCGTAGACCAGGTTTCTCCAGCGATCTCCACCTCGGGTGCCTCGAGCACGAACGTATCGCTGTCAAAATTGACATAAGGATGGAAACAAGAACAATCGGGTTGATTCTCTGGGGACATGTCATCTTTGGAGACCTTTTCGCTGGCGTCGTCCGACTTCTCGTAGTGACTTCGTGATTGTGGACACTCGAAAGCGTCTGCACCGACTGTCCATTTTTCATAGTATTTTAGCGCTAAAACTCGAGATTCGTGGCATGTACTTAGCAGAGGTGGTGGAAGATGGCGATCAAGAACCCCGAAAGGGCTTTCGCACATACTGTGGTGCCAATTAAACTCTATGTTGCGCGTAAGCCCTCGTAAAGCCAATTCCCAGATTTCGAAACGGAGTTCTACGGGCAGTTTTCTGAATTTGTGGAACTCGGAGCAGACTTGTGGACGCTGAGTGATTGTATCCATTGTGATATGTATCAAATCAGGCTGTGCTAGATTCGGATGTCTGCAAAAATTCTGGTTAGAGTCTGGCGGATTTGTTGGTTGCTCTGTCGCTTTGTTGCTTTGATAATAGAAAGTTGAGTCTCGGAACAGTGCGTTTTAACTAAATAAAGTCTGACACCCACTTGTTTACCCTTTCCAAAACAGTACCGAACTAGCGGTGAAGTCGGCATGAAATAGTATAAGCCAGAAACAGTAACTCCTGTTCGTTGTTTCATAGGAAGGTGAAGAAGTGACGATTCACTCTAGACTATGTACATTTGGCTAGAACCGGACATCTTGGACGTATGCAAGAATTAGGTACTTACCTAGACACTTAGTGATATCTCACCCGAGAGTCTGTGGAACGTACTGTCTTGGATAGATGATATATTTATATTTATATAGAGAATAAACATGTACCTAATTAGATTGACAATTTAGAACAGACGGATTTCATATTTTTCATATTCCTTGTGTCTTTTTGTTTTCTCTGTCGACTTTCTAGTTGTCGATATATTCTATATGATTTGTCCTAATGTGTCTATATTAGTTCTATAGTCAAGTGTAATTTAAGGATGAAGATGTTTAGATTTTTGTAGTTTGAGATACCTAAAAAATATAATTCCACAATAATTATCCCTCAAGCCTTTACAAGAAACACCTTAGGACGTTTCCGATCCGGCGTTCCATGCCCCCTATACAGGTTTCTGAGACCCCAAAAAGCTCTCCATTC
The DNA here is from genome assembly GCF_000409485.1 of Glarea lozoyensis ATCC 20868. Classification (NCBI taxonomy): domain Eukaryota; kingdom Fungi; phylum Ascomycota; class Leotiomycetes; order Helotiales; family Helotiaceae; genus Glarea; species Glarea lozoyensis. The sequence continues at coordinate 238,257 of NW_007360990.1, read as the reverse complement.
CCACCGCCTTTTCGACTTCTTCCTAGTAACCTCCGCCCTGACATCCGTGTCAACTACCACAGTTACTGTGTCTAATCCGTAGAGTAGCGTAGAAATGATGAACATCATATGCGTCTGCTTCCAATTGAAAATCTTTACATGCTTGATGAGTGGCATATGTAGTGTGGACCAACGACCAGCCGCCTCCACAAGATGGCCTTGGATCACGAGAATGTCGCTCGAGAAATCGACATATGGGTGAAAGCAGTGGCTATCGGGTAGATGATCTGAAGTGTTTGAATGATCAGAGAGCTACTGCTCTTTTGCGTTTGCGCAGTTTTGGGACTCGGTACAAATCGTCCATCGTTCGTAGTATTGGAGTGCTAGAAATCGAGATTCTCGACATGTACTCAGTAGCGACGGTTGTAGAGAAGGAAGTACAGCGCCGAAAGGACGCTCTGGAGCCCATAGAAAGTGTATCTCGCGTCCGAACAGGGGAAGTGCCAGTTTCCAGATTTGAAGACGGAGTTCTGTGGGAAGTTTTCCGAACTTCCGAAGTTTCCTACAGCCTCGGGAACCCATTGTGATGTTTATCAATTGGCAGGTTCTTTTTGATTTAGTTGACTGGAAGTTGAAGTCAGAATTGAATTTGAGGTATTTGTTGACGAAAGCGCAAGTCTTGGAATAGGAAGCACAGAGCGTGAGAGCTAAATAGAAGTGCACAACTAGGCGAGTTTTGCAGAACGACAACGAGCTGCCTGTGAAAGTATAATGAACAGGCTCAAGGCAGGAAGAGTGACTAAGTTTTCACATCTCGAAAATGTCTTTTCACTCGGGGTTATGTGAACTTGACCGAAATCTGATTCCTTCTGACCTTACGTGTGAACTGCCTACTCGGTAATATCTCAAACGAGAATTCATAGGTAATACTATCATAGTTAGACTACACATTGATAGTATCTGTTTCGCTAAAGCTGAACATTAAATCTCGCTTATATTCCTAGCGCTCACTAGTAGCAAGTGAGTACAATACTCGCGCTCTTATTTAGCTCTTATTTAGCTTACAAAGGAGGCAAGTCGTAGGTGAAGAAATTACACACTAGATTAGGTCATAACTAAATGGCCTGTACGAAAGATAGTGTTCCTTGCCGTGTCGAAAATCAAGCTATGAAATGTCATGTTTACACAAATGATAACTACGTACTAAGAAATCTCCCGCAACCCAATCCGCCTTGTCTAAAGAGAATGCTATGGTCGTAGTTCGGTAGAAATATTCTTACATGATAAGCACTTCGAGCGAGTGCCAATATTTTCTCCCCTAGCTAGCTGTAACTATAAACCGTCCCCGCGCGATTTGAGGGATAGCAATAAATCACGACAATTATAATATTGGAATTCACTCAAAGCTTTTTTCCCTCCATCGCTAAGAATACCATACCCAGTTTGTTATACTCCAAGCCGATCAGAGGTAAAGGTACAGCTAGCTGGACGGGAGACGAAAAGGATTCTGATACCTGTTAGCGACAGTCAGCATTCATTTGTTCACAGATTAGGTTTCATTCTTCATTTCACTAATAACACCGCAGCTGGATAAAGCGGATTTACACATGATGCAGCCAGATTAACGTCACGGAATCTCTTGAATCACAACCCTAGGAACCCTCCACCCCTCCACCCTCTTACACTTCTCAATCACCAATCTCACTCCCGTCCTCCTCTCAACCTCCGCCCTCAACTCCCTCCTAACCTCAACAACCAACCCTTCCAACCCCCTAAACCCCCTCAAAAGCAACACCAACCCCCCTCCAGCCCTCGGCCACCCCCTAACCCTCAACTGCCTCACCCTCCCACACTCCCCCTCCCCCATCCTCCAAACCCTTAACACAAATGCCCGCCACCATTCTCCCCCAACCACCACCACGAACTCGTCTTCCTTCCACCAGACATACGGAAAACATCTACAGCCCTCCAGCCTCGTAAAATACCGGTGCCAGCGCCCTGCATAAGCTTCATCACCCCCGTCGTGCGGGAAGGGATAGAGCGTGGTCTCAAACCTCATGCTGTGGTGGCGACAGGACTTAGAGCGTTGACATATGTTCCAGAGCTCATAGTATTTTAGGGCGAGAGTGCGGGATTCGGTGTTCACGCTTAGGAGAGGTGGAGGGGGCATGGGAGCGAGGTCGCCGAGACCCTGTGGTGGTATTAGAGAATACTGAATACCGCTTTATACTGAGGCTCTGAACTATCGATACTAAATACTTACACGTTGGGTGGGTGTCCATGTGAGGGTTTGTTGGCGGGGGGTGGGTACGAGGTTCCAGATCATGAGACGGAGTTCTGTGGGGAGTTTTTGGAAGAATGGGAATGTGTTTGGGGGTTGTAAAGCTGGAGGTTTAATATTCATTTTGTCAAGACATGGAAGTTGAGTTTGGTGATAAGGTGATAAGATGGTAGTGGATGAGATGTCTGGGTTGTGATGAGTGAGGCTGTACGTCGAAAGAACTTGAAGTGGAATTTGTAAGTATGGCACGTGATATATACATACCTCAATATACCTTTCCATCAGAACAATCTAAGTGGCAACGGGTATAGGGAGTTTATAAAGGCGAAAAGCTTCTGGCAAACGGTGATACATAGATAATATTACGCCCGACTCCATATCAAAAAGGGATATACATGAGAAGCTTATAACTCCTCTTTAAAAACTTCCTCGCTACCCTCACTGCTCTCCTCGTTATCTTTACTTGGCGCCTTCTCATCATCTTCATCTCCATCTACAATCCCCAAAATTTCTCTAGTCTCACCCGGCGAATCCACGACCTCAATTTTCCAGCCCTTCTCCTTGGCTAGCTGCTCCACCTGCTTCCTGACCTGCTCAACCATATCTGGATCAAGATCCAGCTCCTGCAACTCCGCATCACTAAACATTTCCACCTGACCCCCTTCGGCCTTACTTCTGGCTTTGCCAATAATCTCAATGTGCTTTCCGAAACTGTCGGAATTGAAATTTGCGGGAATTGCCATTTTGGGACTTCCTTTCGTAATCCATTTTCCTCCTCCAAGAACCACGCCGCCAACGGTAATAGTTCTCTTCTCTTTCTTGGGAGATGTAGCGAGTTCGGCTTCTTGAGATATGGCCTCGGTTCGTGCCTCGATTTCTGAAGTCGGGACAATGGTGCGGCAAACTATTAGGTTTGCCTTGATATCTTTCGGAGGCATGAAGGCTACATCATTACAGAGACGTGGTGTATAAATAACCATTAGATATGAACAAGTAGTGACTTCCTTGATGTAACCTATCCGATCGCTGACCTGTGGGTTGCAATGGAATTGCACTTCAATCTTGCGTGGTTTACCAGTTAAATCGCATGTAGTGCCTCCTTCCATCTTCTGCACTAGGTATCTTGTGTCACCCTTCATTTGGAGATCGGTCTTTGGGGATTCGGATCGAGTCGATTTCGTCGAGATCGCATTACCCCATTCATCTGACTTATCTGACTTCTCATTGGATTTCTTCGCCCGTCCTAGGACGAATTCTTTGGTATTTGTGTCTCGTGCTGGCGGTAATGGCGGTTTTCCAGCTTGCGGGGGAAGGGCGTGGAACTGAGTGATTTCTGAGTTGTAACAGAACGCATATGACCACCACCCAGAAACATAGTACAAACAGTTTCCTTCAAGGTCCTGGAGTAGCTCCCAACCTCTGTTCGTAGCTCTGACCATCTCTTTCGCCTCGGCCAACTTTGCCTCTGCTTCGGACGTCTCATTTCTTGGTGGGATATTGACGATTGGAATTGTACACAGATGTTGTTCGCCGTTTAGGTACATGAGCTCGTAAGTTTCGTTAGATGGATCGAATAATTGATCAGCTACATCTTTTCCCGTAGGTCCATCCGCAATGTTGGTGTGTGATTCGAGCTCGGTATTCGAAGCCTGCGGAGGGTTGTGAGTTGCGGAAGCAGCTTGCTGAACTATGGCACTGGCAGCTTGATCTGAAATAAGTGATTTTGAGAAGATCACTTCGTACTATCCTCCGTAAGTGGTGCGTATCAAAATGTCGAGATCTACTAACCTGAGGAAATGCCAGCAAGTCATCGTGTACACTAAATACATTTTGACTTGCGATTGCTATTGGGGCTACGGCCAGTAAGGCTGAAATATATGTATGCATTTTGCCATGTGGACTGGAAATGCTGAAATGGAATGGGAAGAATGGTCACTTCCCTTGACTTGTCGCAAGTTGATTCCAAGCTGTCCTCATCGCGTTATCGAGATGTGGCTGATGGAACACCTTATGCGGGTCACTGTGGCTGAAGTACGGAACAATATTTATCCAACAGGGCAAGCGTTAAACACTTGCTCCACCCCATCCTTAAAACACATGGCGATTCTCTTTTACCAGCTGTCTTGCTGGGGTTCAAGGAAGAATGAGATGTGTTAACAATTCTCATTTGGTTGAAGATCCTCAGTCCGACCCACGGCTTCAACACTCGAGTCATCATAGCGAAGTCTCTCCTACCCAAGAGGAAAGACTGCTGGCTCAAAGCGGTTTGATGAGATCGAAATTGCTCGTGGAGTGAGGGCTTATTTCTAATTTCTGGCATTCTTTCGCTGTTGCTACCGGCATTAATCAGAGGGAAATTTCTCATTCGAAGAAACATTATTCTATTCTACGCGGTCCAGCTCCACGATAGCATGCACACATCTAGAACTTACCACTACCGACAGAGGACCAGCGTTCACCAGAATTTCCTAACAAATTCACAACCTTCTCTAATCCATTCCTCCTCCCCAGTCATGTCGACATCAAACCCATGACCCCCATCCTTAATCGACAACAAAGCAGGCGTATCAGGATACAATTCCCTCAACCTCTTATGAAAGTCCACAGTATTCTCGAGCAGGACCTATCCTCGTCAGTGATTCTTCTCCACCAAACCGGTCGACGAAAGACTCACCATATCATCTTCCCTTCCATGCACAAACCAAATCGGAGGCACTTGTACGCTTCCCGCCTTCTCCAAAACCTTAGTGATAAACAACCTCTCATCCTTCCCCAACAGCTCCAACTTTTTCCCTTCCCGAAGGACACCCATCATCAACGGCGCGCTCCCAGGAAACGGATCAGACACTCTCACTGCCCCAGGCTTGAGACTAGCAATATATTCATCAACTGTTTTTTCTTCCATCGGAGCTTTCCGTTCGAGATGCTTCACGGAAACAGAATGTGCGTAGTCCACAGCGCCATATTGGCATATCACTACTCTCATCTTCGCAAACGGGAATAGCATTGCGGATAGGATAGATAGATAACCACCTGACCAACTCATCAGCTTCATAATCCTCTACTTTAGAACCAACGCAAGAGGTATACATACCAGCACTTTCACCACAAACAGCAATCCTCCCCAAATCAACCTCAACACCCAAATCCAATCCCTTTACACATCCGGCTAACCCACCATGAACCCATTTCCAGAAATCCTCGACATCGTCTAGAATCTCTGACCCGTTCGCTTCGGGCATGAGTCTATAATCCGGAGTTACGATAATCGCACCTTGTTCCTCGGCAAAGCGTAACAGCCTGTTAATCTGATCAGCGCGATTCCTATACGAACTTACACCTTTCTGAGTGACAGGACATACCAAATAGCAAACCAATCCTCGAACATCCGATCTCCAACAACCAATGCTCCACCGTGGAAATGTACTAATACCGGACATTTCTTTGCCGATTTTCCACCTTCTATAATCCTTTTTGGTACAAGAACAGTTGCCTGCAAAGGTGTCTGCGACACTGTTTTGTAGGTGAAATCATTCGGTGTGAAAGGCGCGAAACGTGATTGCGACATTTTGACAAGTATGCTGGGAATGGAAAGGTTGAGATTGAGTACAGAGAACAGTAAGTTACTGAATTCCTGGAATACTGGGTTGATGAATGTGATCAAAGGTCTTGGCCAACGAGTCTTATATACATTTGCTTTCCACGTCCTTTTTGACGTCAACTACTCACTCACTTCAACTCGCCCCCTCCTTCTAGCTTGTGCAGGCTCAACCGTACACTCTTCCAAAAATGCAACTTAGGCCAACTTCTCATCTCTCTCCATACGAGCCGACAACTTTTACTCGTTCAAAAACTCCACAGTACCATCTATTCAGGGGGAGAGAGTAACAAACCGACACTAAGACCGCGGATATACCACATGTGTCGGCTCCCACACCTACGAATGCCGATTGAAAACCTGCTGAAGTGGGATGGGATTGTGGGAGCCGAGTGGGAGCCGGCCGAGTGACGAGTGCCAGACATGATGCGCGAGTAAGTGGATGAGTGGGAATAGAAGTGGTAGGTTTTTGTGAAATAAGTTTGATGTGAGTAAATACAGTAGAGGAGGAAAGAGGACAGTCCTTCTTTACGCTAAAATTGCAGTACACTCACCTATGGCTCCGCCTGGGCATGTAACTCGCCTATTTAGAACAAGATGCGCTGCATGAATGCGATATTGAATAGCTGAACAGTGTACACAATAGCATAGGTAGGGTAAAATTCGTGTTATTCGGAGGTATTTGGTTTTGTAAGGGAAAGAGGGTCTGATGATTTTCATTTGGTATCCACTTATGAGAGTAAGACAGCTGGTGTAGGCATATGGCTTTTTTTTAATAGCTTGAGGTTTGGAAATACAAACTTTCAGTTGGCAGGCACGTGTACCTGGAACCCGTGATTGACTTAGACGTATTTGGGCAGTTAAACAAGTGATTTTATATTGTGTATTTGATTTTCGGGATTCTACTTATCGTTCAACGTGGAGTGGTAATGTTTTAAGAGCAGACAAGTTAGGCTTGTTAAATCGTGGTCGGTTGTCGTAATGTTTACTTGTTCATAACCCGAATTCCTAACAGAGATGTTGGATTCGTTGAACAAGAAGGGGGGGAAGATGATCTGGTATTACTGATCAGACATAGAGGAGCATTGATGTTAGGTGTAACCACGTGATGTATATCCTCTGATACATCAGAGTCTGTCCTTACCTGCTTTGCGTTGTCAAGTACTTTAACAGTTTAATATCTCGAATCTTACTCGAGATCTCTTCAAATATTGAGACCTGTTAGTAAGATAGATATTAGGAACCTTGTCAAGCTTGCTCAGATGACCATGAGGAACGATAGCAGGTGTAATAGTCACGTGACTCACCTCGATATCAAAATGTCCTGAATCCCAGCGTCTAGACTTGTCTTGAATTGCCGAAGACCTCCAAACTAATCTCATCATCGATCTCAACATAATCTCGACATAATCTCGATAGAAACGTGCATGTGAGCATCACCTTCTTGATTCCAGCCTAGGCATTCGGTGAAACTAAAAAGTAATTGGGTCTCAGTCCATCAAGCGGAGCAATGTCCTTCTGCCAGCGAAGCGTTGGGCATCAGAAAAATGATTGGCATTCGGATCAGTGACACCACCTTGATGAAAGGTCTAGGCTTTCTCATCGGTTGCACAACTCTGAATCGAAAGGTATATGTAGGGTACGGTCATCGTATCCAATCTTCCACCGTCTGACAAGCGTGGGGAGGAACAGTGCGAATAATATCTCTCATACATGCGGACCACGAGCATCGCCCGACGACATGCACGTCGAAAAACGCCTGGAAAAGAAAAGGAAGCTAGAGATGGACCAGGAGAATAAAGCCGGTGCGGGAAACCAGCCATCAGTCAAAGGTGTGTGACGACCCAAGCAACCCAACTTGGGAACCGCTTCATCCAGTGAGATGTGCGCCGATGTCGATGCGATGGAATCTTGTCTCGCCGAGCAATACGAAAGGTTGTCTGAAGATGCGAACCACTTTCCACTCAACGATGCCAACGTGTCGCATGTCTCTCCCCGTCGCACGCAAAAAAGGACTGGAATTCCACCCCTCTCATTTGCCCATGTCCATGCACTGGAGTTGTCACTCAGCGTCGGGGCAGCGAATCAGTGTGGACATCCTCCCCCGTCCATCGTTGCGGTTGGCTGTGAAGGGAACGCAGACACTACTTTTCCTTGGTCTTCTTTTGCGAATCTGTAGGGTTGATATGCCAATGGTTTTGCGGGCGCAAAGTGAGGCGGACTAGGCAAAAGACACCGCCTCACCGAATGCCACGACTGTGATTGCACGCCCGACCGGAGAGCAACACGAAGGTTTCGATTTCGATGAAAGCGACGCTGCCGCTGTTGTGCCTGGTCATCCGGGTGCGTCTCGTATGGACTCGCTTTTATACTTTGCGGCAGGCTGGCGGTTGGGAGGTCTTGATTGATCGATGGCTGTTTGTTGACTGGAGATGTTCGCCCGGCTTGTGTGGGCGAGGGGGAAAGATGCCAGGAGAGATGCGGTGATTGCCTGAGCTAATTGCGGCCATGATAGGCATTGGAGTAGAGTGCTTTTGGGACGGAAACGTGCTCTTTGCGTGCCTTGCTGACCGCTGGAACTGGGTGTTTAGTCTCATCGGGAGAGGCGGGAGGATGGAACTAGAATCTACTCCTCGACTAAAGAGTCAACCCAAGCATCATTCCTGCGGGATAATGTGAGATCGGTTCTACCTCAGCCGTACGAGTATCACTCTTAGCTCTTACGTCGTCAAAGCTACATCAGATCCATGCAAGGTTCGCAGATGTCATGCCTCCTTCGTATGCCGCTTTTCCCCTTTCAACAGCATCTTGTGCTTCGAAATCTAGAAAGCTTCCTCCGATAGACCACATCGACCAGTCTCAGACCGCTGCCGGCTTTGCGACCAGCCTCCATCCAATCCCTTCCCCCACCACCATCTGCATCTGCAAACAAACTCACCCGTCACCACACCCACTCGTGCTCCTCCCCATCAACCTCAACCCCCGATACCGACTGCGCAGGACTACCCACCATGCAGCTCGCACAATAACTCGTCTGGTACATCCCCACAACCCCTCTGGCCGTCATCTACAGACCCAACCGGAAGCTCTCCTTGCCCTCCCACGACGCCTTTCCAAGCTCCCTCCCAGCTGATCGCCATTGAGACCCAAACAGAGCCCCATTCTGGAGCCCGATAATCGACGAATACTTAGTTTGAGGCATTCCTCAATTCCTCATTATCCATCCGTCGTCTGTCGCCCTGTTTTTGCAATCTGCAAGGACTACCGCTCATCACTACCACTTCAAACATCACCCAGTGCGAACCATCATCATCTTCACTTCTTTGTGCAGCTCAGCACTCCATAGGTAAGTTTCCTTTTGTTCATACCTGATCAGCGCGCTGGTCAATCCTACCCTCTGCATGCTGGTGAACTCTTGCTGATCAGAGGCAAGGCTGCAGATCGTCAAAGCTTCAACACCGACGAAGCATCGAAGCTCGAAGCATCACTCAGGCAACTCAAACAGCAATCCTTCTAACCTTCATAAACATCTTCAAGCAAAGCTGCCTAAGATGTCCAACGGTCTTACTATCAACACATCTCTCGACAAGGACCGCCAGTTACAACTTCTACTCGAACGACAAGCCGAGATCACTGCTCAGAATGCCGACCTCCAGGCCCAGATATCTGCCCTCCAACAACAATCACAGGTGTCGACCAGTGCTCCCTCCCCTTCCTACCTGCAACACCAGCGGACCCCGATAAACAAGAACCACCTCCAGCGAAATGTAAATGTATCGCGCAGTGCTGGGCCTACCATGGCGAGACAACTCTCTGTAGGACAACCCTCCTTACCCTCCTTTGGTCCCATTCCTCCCCATCCCTGAACCGGTTCTAATGACAACAGGACCAAGCCCCATCCCAGCGAGCAAGAGCCCTCTCCCAACGGTCCCTATCGTCAACCTCGATGGCCAGAAAGAACTCGAGAGGAAACACGTCTGCGCGAAGCGGTAACACCCCGTTCAGCCAAAACGGCAACACGATGCCTCGTCCATTCCGGTCCGAGCAACCCCGCGATGACAACTCTATGGACACCTGGATGGACAACAGCACCTACACCCTCAGCCATCAACCTCAGGGGCTCCAACGATCGGTATCGCAACGTCACGAGCTTCCGCAGGTACCCGAGTTAGATCTCGGGCCTCTGGGTGAGAGTCCTAACGACTACATTACGAGAATAATAGGCACGCCAACGCTCGCAGTCTCTCCACCATTCTCGACACATTCATCAGCAACACTCGGCAGTCATCATGCCAGCAACTCATTCAACATCGCAACACCGACCACACCAACCACCGACTCTCTCACGACGGGTACAACCCTTGCAAGTATGAGTCGAGAAAACAGTCTGTGCAATGAGCGTGTGCTCGAAAGTTTCCCCATGATGCATCTCAATTCGAATACTTCTTATTCCTCTGATGTCAATGCTGATCAATTTTTGTATGATCAAGTTTCTCTTACATCTGTCAATCGTTGCAACCGCTATTCGTCGAGCGAAGAGCAGAACCAAATCTTACTTGGGGCTGGTGGTGTCAGTCATGATTCTTTTTCACATTCTTTTTCTTCTGCAGATACCTTTCCCTCAGTTTATCTTGGTGAGAAGATGGAGAAAACCCAGTCGAACGAAAGTACTTCGTCGACTTCATCTTCCGCTTCTCGAAGTAAGCAGCGCCTGCAAAATGCTATTGCAGCTGCTGAGGCGCGACCACTTCAACCAAAAGGTGGAAGTGTAGAGACAGTCATGTCTCGTGAAAACTCATCACGATCGATACGAATCGAGTCAAAGAACGTGTTGTCAGACAACAAGATGGCTCTTCATGCCAAGCCAAGCTATCAACGCCCAAAACATGATCGAGTATATTGCAAGCAGTGTGAAAGTCATCCTGAGGGATTTCGTGGCGAGCATGAATTGAGAAGACATCAAGATCGTGAGCATAAATCTATGGTCAAGAAATGGGTTTGCATCGAGCCTTCGGGTAATGGGCATCCCAAACCTGAATTGCCTTTGTCAAAATGCAAGGCATGTGGTCAACAGAGAAAGAAATACGGAGCATATTATAATGCCGCCGCACATCTTCGTCGCACACATTTCAAGCCAAAGGCCAAGGGTCGTGGCAAGAATAGCAAGGTTGATGATGGTGAGAAGCGTGGTGGAAAGGGTGGTGGTGATTGGCCTCCTATGTCTGAGCTTAAGCATTGGATGAAAGAGGTTGAGGAAGCTGTACCGGATTTTTCTCTATATCCAGAAGAAGACGCGGCTGAATCAGATGACGAAGAGAACCCCGACGGCCAATATGACGAATACAGCAGCCCTTCTCAACCTGTCGCCAGCACATCGAACTACAACTACCCATACATGTCCGACATCACCCTTCCCACCTCCACCAACACCGACGCCTTTAACGAGATGAACCTCGACCTCAGCCCTCACGATTCAAATGTCGGCACCTCGCCAATATACGGTCAAAATCACTTTCAACAATATTCTCTGTCGAACTCAAATGTCGTTCCCCAATTCGGGAATGACGCGATGGCTTTGAATAATTTCTTTGAACATCCTATCCCTCAGGGATATGATGAAGCGGTGTACTCTTCTTATTCTTCTTCTAGCTTCTGAACATTTTTGAAGAAGCTTTTTGTATTTTCCTTTCTCATTTTGCTTTGATCTTGGTTGTCTTCTTCTTACACTTGATCACTTGATCATCTGTCTTTTTTCTTTTCTTCTTTTCTTCCATGCAATCATGACGGTTTATGAGATATGTACACGGTAGAGTTTCATATTCAGAGTTTTAAGCTCTCATGACATCTTTTCCATATTTTTCTTTTTCTCACCATTCTTATTCTTCGAATGTATATATATTATGTACATCTTTTTTCATTTTCTTTGTTGGGATTGGGCTCGGGGCTTTAGACATGGGGTTAAGGGGGAAGAGAGCGGGGTCTCTTATACGTTTAACCTGGACATGGTCGGTTATGTGTATGTGTATATGATGTTATGAGATAATGGTCATGAATAACGGCGTTGGGGGTTTTGGATCTGTCCGGGTGTGGATGGATCTGTGTATATTTTGGGTTGGGATGGGGGTTACGGGATAGGGGATTGGGGACATGGGGCCTCTTTAATAGAGGTGGGGGGTTGTATATATATATAGGGACTAAAAGTAATATAGTAATTGTTATAATATTTATTTATCATCGATCATAGTACTCTAATATCTATTTTTATTTTAAAATCGTAACCTTTACTAGTCTAGTCCTTGTCGCCATGTGTCTGTGAAAGAGCACCAGTGACGTCTCTTCGATCGAATCATAGAACGTAGGTTATTTCGCTACTTAGTTGTATTCTCAGTAAATTATAGGTTCAGAGTCTTCTTCTAGGAATGGTATAGTTGGAATTATGAATTCTTTGTGTTTTGGGAATAAATGAAAGTCTGTTTTTCTTTCTTTCTCGAGATTCGGCAAGAGATAAGATAAGTGGTATTTACTCAAGGAGAGTGAGGATATGTGATGGATTTGTTCTATCGGTTCGCTGAAAAAGATCGTTGCTGCGATAAAGCCTTAGTTAAATTAAGTCAACTACGCCGATCTCAGTAGATACATTTCCAAATCGTTATAGTTTGATACTCTCCGGATCTCTAGGTCGAGAAAATGGTGATGCCAATATGATGTTTAGGGCGTTTGTACTTCTTACTTGAGTTTATAGGAGAAGATTCGACTTAGATTTTTGGTATTGGATTCTTGGTGCTGTATGCTGTCGTTGGATGGCGATTTTTAGTTCCTCGGTAATGGTGAGGGAGCGTCTGATTCGGAGGGATGATTGCTGACGGTATGAGGTTTTGTTTGTTCAATGTTGTATGTGATCTAGGGTTTCTATTCTACGTACGAAGTTCTTTGTTCATCTACTCACATTTTCTACTCACTATCACAACAGGGTGCAACACGAGCTTTTGACTAGGGCTACACAGCTAGTAGGTTGATAAGGATCTACTTAAAACTGGGTCGGTTTAGTTAGACTTGTTAACGTCGTAAAGATGTGTTTTTTGCCAATATTTGATCGACACAAGGCTTTATAGGTGTATAATATCGAGAGTAAGATTTGATTCCTACAAGATCACTTAAAACACCACTGTTGTGACAGTGAGTAGAAAATTGTGAGTATGGTGGTTTTGCCATACCCCTGCCGCTTCCCCTTTCATCCCGCACACAACTGATAAGCCCCTACTTTTTGCTTTTTACACGCATTCGACGCGTACAAAATTTAGATATCCCACCTACTACAAGCAGACAATGAGCAGCGTCACACGTGTGTTTCAAGAATCATTAATTCCCAATACCCCACGCGGCATGCGCTCGTCCACTTTCCTTCTTCTTCGCCGAGAGCCGAGATGATAATCAGTTCATATGGCTGGTGAAATGTTGCTTTTGCGTTTGTATCTTGCGCTCCGTGGAAGGCTTGATAGGGTATTAGGAGGCCGGTATATATGCCAGGGGCTATTCAGATATATCAGGTGCGCGAAGAAATGTAGGGTTGCAGGCCGTTTGTGGTATGCAACCTTATCTTACCCCTTAAAATACTACCTAGGTACCGGCATGGAAAGTGGCAATTGCTGCGAGTGTTATTCGCGTGTCTCCGGTTTGTTCTATACGGGAGGATGTAGGAGTTTCCGTATCGAGTCAAAAGAAAAGTTGGTGAATCTCGAGCATATATGGCCTGGTGTTTTTCGCGGTCTTGAGGGATTTTTTTCTTGGCGTAGGGTTTTTGAGTTCTTCTGTCGTCTGTTTAGAGGTGGGTTTCTGTTTTCGTTTGTTTATAGTTTTGGATTTTGGAGAGAAAGGTTGGCGATATGGGGGACTTTGATCCAGGATTTGTACGTACGCTTGCGGTACAATCGTGGAGTATGTATGGTGTGGGAATGTTTTTGATACTCCTTAGAATGTAAGCTCCTCGTTGTTTTTGAGAAACCCACATGCTGATATGTTGTAGATATGCGAGGATACATCGACTTGGCTTCAAGAGTTTGCAGTTGGATGATTATGGGATGGTTTTGGCAGGTGTAAGTCATTCTACGATCGACTCAGGCTAGGATGCCTCTGCTAATGCCAGATTTCTAGTGCTTCTACACTATTTTGATAGTATGCCTCAATGTTATTTGTGGAGGCGGTGGAAGCAACCTTTACCCACCTGAAGACTTCGAAAGCTTTACACCACAGAACATCCAAGATCGTATTCACGGGTCAAAGATTGTTGTAGTTTCTGAACAGGTAAGCCAACCTTCTCAAGCCTCGATCCGTAGCTAACAGGTCAATTCCAGGCCATGCTCAACGTCATATACACCGCCAAAGCCTGCGTCCTCGTCATGTACACCCGTCTAACCCTCAACCTCGCAACCCAACGCCTCGTAACCCACCTCGCGATCTACGTTTTCCTCGGCTGGCTGGGCACCGAAATAGCATTCTTCTCAACCTGTCGACCCTTCTCCGGATACTGGGCCATGCCACCTCCCAGCCCTCAATGTGCAACCTTAGAACACTACGCCATAATCCAAGGCTCCTTCAACATCACCTCCGACATCCTGATGCTGTTCATCCCTCTCCCACTCATAACGCGTCTCAGCGTGCCCTGGCGCCAAAAGACCGTCCTCATGGTCGTGTTCTCCATGGGCACATTCGTCATCATCGCCGCGGTCCTCACAAAGGTGTTTAATCTAACGGATATCTGGGATCCGAGTTACATGCTCTGGTATACCCGCGAAGCCTCAGTCGCGATTTACGTGAGCAATATCCCGCTCATCTGGCCGCTTGTGCGGGAACACATACCAGCGTTAAAACGCTTCACGCCGGGCCAGAAATCGTCGTCGAAGGAGAATATGTATGCGCTTAACTCGCGGCTGACGCGTAGAGCGTCGGCTGGGTTGAAGGGGAAGGGGATTCGTATTAATGATTCGGAGAGCGATGATAAACCGAGGGTGACGACTACGATTCAGGGGAAGGGGGATAGTAGTGAGGATCTTTCGAGTTTGGAGGGCATGGAGGTTGATGTCGAGATGGGTGGGGAGAAGGGGTGGAATCAGTTGACTGTTTTGGGGGATGGTGGGAATGGGATTCATATGAGTACGACGGTGCAGATTAGTGAGGAGGTTGTGGGACGGAGGGGCGTGCTTGTGCCGGAGCCGGTGTTGGTTAGAGGACGGGAGGAGGAGGGGGATGGAGAGAGGAGGGGGGAGTTTACGTGGGATTTTGCGAAAGTGAGATGATGGATCTGAATCGTGGGAGATTGAAATGGTCGTGTGAATGAGCGATCGGATACAGACGAAATATGGCACGATTCCGGGTGGCCGAGTCGATACGAGACGCAAGGATATGTTGAAGATCCGAGGAATTCAAGGAAACGAAACAGGAGTACAGGACTAAACGTTAGAGTATAGAAGTGGTGGTCGAGGATTGTAAAATTACCTAGTGTCTAGATGTATTATAGATGTAGTATATTTGTATATAGAGGTTCCATATAGAACATAGAAATCTTACATAGTTTCACAGACTTCCTATTCTGGCAATCTATCTTGGGGAGCCTGCCGTAGAAACATTGTAATTACTCAATACTGTTGACGCGATATTGGTATTTCGTCAATTGATGTGAGTGAACAAAATGTTTTTTTTAGAGAAGTTAAGATGAGTAGTCATTGATTTATCCAAGTACGTTGAGGTAATATCCTAGACTTCACTAATGAAGGAAATTAGATGAAACGTTTTGTACATCATAAAACAACTAACAGCCTGTTCGCGCTATGGTTAGCGATAATTGCACTTAGTTGATCGCATTAAAGAATGAACAGTGGCTCAACATACAGAGGGTGCTGTAGGCACGCTCCATGATTAGATAAAGCCTGTTGTAGTATATTTTTGAACTTTCTGTTCACCGTATCTCGATTTCCACCTCCACGCCCAATTCCTGGGCCAAAATGGCCAATTCCTTTGATAGCTCGAAAGACCGATCATCAGCATCAGCGTCATCAGACTCGGATTCAGTAGTTTCAGGTCTATCGGTGCCAGAAGCCATCACCAAACGCAAATTAGGAAATCTCTCTTCCTTCTTTTCCAAGATACTTATCATCCAATTCCTCTCCCGATCGACGAAATCGTAATACTCATCGCCACCATAATAGACCCGTAGTTCCTCAATGTTTAGCGGAAGGCGAAGGTAAAAGTCTTTATCAACTACGCTCCATGCGATCTCGGGGAGGAATATGTAACCGATAAGAAGGGTCTTTATCTTTTTGAAGTCGGACAGATCTAGGGGCCCAGTAAAGTAGTGCTCAATAGTAAACGTTCTCGTTTTTGCTGTCAAGACGAGACTTTCCAGGCTGTCGACATGATCGTCCAGCGCTATGGGTAAAAAGTCCAAGTCATAACCATTATCGTCTTCATCGTCAATGTTTTTTGGAGTCTTCTCTGGGAGAAAAACCATGTCGAATTTGAAGCTTTTCAATTGCTTAGGTAGGGAAAGCAAAACTTCCAATACGAAGTTACTTATGCAGCATCCGAGAAGATGTAGACTCTCAACGCTAGAAGTGTGCCTGTGCTTAATATCTAATTTCCCTACGATTGCCTCATCTTCGACATCTTCGTCTGTCTGATCCCAGATATCTTCCAGGATGATTGCATTAATATTTGGAAGTGAGAAGAGCTCAATTATTTCTTCTGCGCGCTCACAAGGAGTGGCTACAGCTCGTACGAAGTGCTTAAGGAATGCCTGGGCTTCCAGCACTGGTGGTAAGCTCCCTAGTCGCATCTTCCCCGGTATGCGGTCGGGATTTGGTAGCAGGCTTGGGAATCTGTACATTTCACATCGCAGAAGACTGTGAAATCTTTTGCAAACTTGCGTTAAATGGAGAAGTAAGTTACATCGTTCGAAGGAATCAAGGGCAATGAAGCGGGTGAGAGAAATCCAATACGAGCTCTTCAGACCGTTAAGATCTATAAGGAGGGATGATGGGACGACATGTTCCATAATTATCATTAACAGAATTTCATCTGGTAACGAAAGGAGATTGGCCATTTGGATTGGAGACAATATGCGGCGAAACGAAAGTTTTGTCTAGTGTGGTTGATATAGAAAGTAGAATCTAAACGCGACTTTAGTTTTCATCAAACCGCATGAATGGAGCGAATTTCTTACTCTCAGAAACTCTCCTTTTAATACCACATGAGCCACTCTGAGCAGATCGGGATTGCTGCAGAATTACTATCGCTGGCTCTCGTAGTCGAGTTTAATCCAGGTGCTACAGTTAGAAAAGAATTTCAAAGAAGTTGAATTGATGGATTGGTAATAGGTAGAGCGGGAGTTGGATTGGTAGATCTCGGAATCAACGCTTGTGGACGAGACCTCGGAATGGAGATGTTTGTGCCTCCGAGGGAGTTTAGCCACTCCGATATAGCGCCCGGACGGTGCAAGCGTCGGGCGCTGGTATTCACCTAACCCATAATTATTTGATTGCGCTCAACAAGGTTGGTTGCCCAAAATAATTGACGAAATGAATGATATTGTGCCAAAGTGATAGACAGAATGTGCAATATTTTGTCAAATTAAATGACTAAACAGGACTAAGTTGCCGTTCGAGGGAGGCGCCCAAGTCTACCATTCATTATTGTTAGTTTCTTCGAAGCCCAGTCCGATACCAAAACCCCCAAAAAATAATTTAGATGCTGTTGTCCGTTTTGGTTTTTTTGGCAATCTAATATTACTCTCAGTAGCAAAAAGCGAGGTTGCGAAATCAATTGTTCAGCAATAGGGGTATTAGCGTCGCTTACGGAATCGCTTGTAAGCGATTTATCAGGAGGCTGGAGGGGTGATTTCAATGCTTGATAACCAACTCGGCAACCTTCCTATGTCCACCACGTTCCTTACCTACACTTTTCCTACAAGTATTATGCCTTTCCGATGAGGGTCTCTCTATTCATGATCTCAATTGCCATAGCAATCCTATCGATAACCTCCCGAGAAGCGATCAAAACCCAACTCCTCCACTTAGCGAAGTTAATCAACCCCTCCTACACCTACTTCGAAGGCCTCCCCTTCCTTCCTCTTCGATTTCTAAACCAATATACCATACCCGCAAACATGACGGTCGCACGGACCATCCGCAAAGCCATTCTCGCAACCGAGGTGCTTGAAGGCGCAGGCGTCCGTGTTAGGAGGTCGATTGGAACGCCCCAACTTCGCAACCTCACGCCTTTTATAATGCTAGACTTCTTTAACAGCGCTCCAGGAGCTGGATTCCCAGATCATCCGCATCGGGGGCAAGAGACGATCACCTATTTAATGGAAGGAGCGATCGACCATGAAGATTTCGCCGGAAACAAAGGGAGAATCGAGACGGGGGACTTGCAGTTCATGACGGCAGGACGGGGCATAATGCACGCAGAGATACCCAGTCTTAGCTCAAAAGCGATCAAGGGATTTCAATTATGGGTTGATCTGCCAAAGGAGCTGAAGATGTGTGAGCCTCGCTACCGCGATCTGAAGGCTGCAGAAATCCCTACGGTTGATATTGACGATGGGAAGGTCAAGATCAAGGTTATCAGTGGGCAAAGCCATGGAATTGATAGCGTAAAGGACCTGGCATATACTCCCGTATGGATATTCGACATTGAGATCCAACCTGGTGGAAATATTACTCAAGCGTTGCCTCAGGGGTGGAACGCTTTCGCATACAACATGAAAGGCAGCACGAACTTCGGAGTTGGCGAAGATAAAACTGCAATTGGACCAAATCACAATGTCGTATTTGAACAAACAGGAGATGAAATTGTTGCTGGAGTTGACGCGAGCGCCAAAGAGAATGGCCATTTTAGTAAGTCCAATATTTATTTACATTGCTCGCTACGCTACCACGGGAACGAACCCCCTTTTCTTCATCAAAAAGCGGGCGTTTCTCCCGATTTCCAATTCTCCATATCGAAAAGCGATCACACGCTTGCGAATACAAATTCGAAAGTTGTTTCAAGTGGTACAGCTTTTTTCTTGAGAATGGCCTGGAGAAAATGCCCTTCGGAAGAAGAGTAAATATGATCCTGACCAGCGATTCCTTGACCGACTTACAGTTGATCATCGTTTCTTTGATTTTCTTACAGTTGGGAAATCGTACAAAATTCGGGATGCTTCCAAGTGGAAACATCCCCTTTTAAAAAAAAATAACGTCCACCAAAACAGCAAAAATCAAAAAGAAATGCTTGGACCGTGAATCGAACACGGGGCCAATGCAATCATGAATAACAGTTAACTGTATCCATTGGCAAGCATCGATTTTACCACTAAACCACCCAAGCTGATTCGTTGGAACACTTCCGCCATTTTGAATATATATACCTCACATGATCCACTTTTCGAGCTAGTGCCGACATCTTGCATTCCTCTCCACAGCTGACCCCACCTACAAAAATCACACATGCTAACCAATATCTTCTCTTCTAGTTCTCGTAGCAGGTCTACCTCTCGATCAGAAAATAGTCCAATACGGACCGTTTGTGCTGAATTCAGATAACGAAGTTCGGCAGGCGATGATGGATTTCCGCACATTTTCGAATGGGTTTGAACGTGCGAAGAATTGGCAGAGTGAGATTGCGAAGAGTGCTGGGTATTAGGGAGTGATAGATAATTAATGAAGTAACGAATTATTAAAAAATTTCCTTCTGGTTTTGATCGTCTGGTTGTACGCTAATTGGGAAGAGATGCAAAGCTTTATTCTACTGTCTTGAGGAGGTAAATATTAAAATTTATATCGAAAACTGTCCGGACGAAACTTGTAAATAGCCTGTTTTAATTTGGCTTCATCGGTGATTCATAGAGAATACTTAGTAGTTGAAAGGTGACAACGACCCGGTCAAGTTATCAAAATGTTGTTTATTCGGTCTATTATTCTCAAAAAATAAACATTTGTAGCTCTTGTTTCCGATTCCATTAAGACGAAAAGTGATGACTGTCTAAATTGATTTGATTTATTCGCTTTTAACGAAGCAAATGCCTGGCTGGCGAAACACAATATTCAGTGGATTAAGTCAAAATTACCGATATTTAGTCAATTGATCGAGTAAATGTCACGTTTCGGCTGATCTGACGTTTAAGTAAATAAAGTCTTGTTTACCCAAAAAGTGACGAAAAATACGGCATTCTGTCAACTTCGATAGGTAACTATCGCGTTGCGAGTGGTAATTAGATCGTCCACCGCGAGTCCGGCTCATACTGTGGGTATTTACGGCTTCACATGACCAAAACTTGAACCTCGATTCCATAAATCCATGGAGCTTCATGTTCAATCCATCGTCAACATCCATCGAATCCGGGAAATGCAACTACACCGACATCCATACACAACATTTGTTGAACTACTGGTACTCCGCGCGTGTGTAAATTCGTCGGTCGCCTGAACTACGACGAACGCATGACGTTCCGCTTGTTCTGTTGAGTGGTTTTAACACAGCGGTATGTCCTTTTTGGAAGTCCAGAGAGACAATCGCCAAGCAAGATCTGTGTTCATGATCAAGTTGCATTGAAAAGAACACTGAACGCTTGCTAATTCGTATTGTAGGTGTTTTCTTGTTGCATAGTGAATTCCTAAAGCTTGGGGTGTGGTATGTGAGTCGTAGTAACCTCGCATAGCATTTTACTTTAATCCAGTACAACGAGTCGGCAATTCTTTCATTTACTGAGAATGGTAGACGAAATACAAGATATTTTGTCAATACATATCAAGAAATATGTGACACTGCGTCAATTTTGTTGGAAAATATCAGGGTTCGACCATCGACTACTACTTGTATCGGCTACCGCGAGCAAAGATACACTTTCACCGATAATCGACTGGCTACGAACAGAAGTCGTTGTCATCGTTTCGAAGACTTATTTATGCTTGTTTCACAAGTTGGAAGAGATCCGTACTCTGCAAAGCTTACATTCGAACGTTCGAAAAAAGAAAGACAATGTCAAATCTTCTTTCGCTGCCAGATGAGTTTTTGTATATGATCATCGAGGATGTCTTCTCGGCACCTGCACTTCAATGTTTGGACGTTGATACTATCAGAACATCATTTTGGGCTGACGACACACGTTTGGTATTGGACAATGCACACAGTCGAAACAAATATCTCTATTCCCTGATCTTTGTTTGCAAAAGATTTCGAAATCTCATCCCGCCCAGACTATACGCTTCTCCGGCGATCTTCCTATCATCACAACGCATCAGTGGACGTAAGAACAGGCGACAAATATTATTCCAGGCCACCGTCGACGCATACCCTGTTCTCAAATACAAAATCAATACCGTAGCAACGCTGTGTGAGCTCGTTGAAGATATCCTCGAGCTTTTTGGCTCCCTCGGATCACTACCCTGATTTTGGACAGCCCTGTCGATTGGGTATCGAGAGGATGTTTCAAGTTCGGGCACAGCCAATTCTCAAGCGTCGAGAATCTACAATTGTTGAATTGTGGTCTCGACCGACATAAATTGACGCGACTACTGTCCCTACCAAAGAAAATGAAGACGTTCAAATATGAGGTGGATTTCCCTGCTCGAGGGAGTGGCGATTGAACAGCATTTCTAAATTATGATTTGTCATCTTTGACCTCCGCCCTGTGGATTCATAAAGACAGCCTCAGAAGTCTGGTCGTAACGATTGCGAACACTAATAAGGTCCCTGACTGGATAACTTTTGTTGAAAAGTTAGACTTCTCCGCGTTTAAATCACTCAAGACTCTCGTCATAGCAGCGATGCTTCTACCAAACGGATGCTGTTGGATCAGGAAGGAGGTAATCACTCGTCTGCCACCAAATATGGAGGATTTAAGAGTATTATATGATCAGAGAGAATATCTCTTTTTCTTGGAAAGGGAATTTACGTGGCTTACCTCGCTGTTGGAGAGTAAACGTTGGAAAATGCTAAGTCTGCGGAAGGTGGTAGTTGTTGGGTTTGGGAAGTCGAGTGGAGAGGTCGAGTTGCTTCCTATCTGCTACAGGTCATCAAGAGATCTGAGCATGCTGGCCGATGCGGTGGAGGTGACTGTGCAGGTTGAATCTTATTCATAGAACATGTCTAGGTATGTCACCTCTGTTTGTATTTCTCTTGTCACTAGATTAAGCATTTTGCATGGTTGACCTTCGCTAAATGAAATATCGAAGTTGTTGTAGGGACAACACTAGCTATTTCGAATCATCTCATTTCTCCCAACACAAGATTTCAACAACACGAGTTGCTGAACACAGTGCAGAGCCTAAGAACATACCAAATTAGACGAGTCAGAAATTCCATATACGACGAGATAATTTCTAGGCATGGTTGACCTACTTCGTGCATCGCAGATATGAGAGGTGACAGGCAGGTAGTTTTCAGGTCTGGGTCGTCACTTCCTCTTTGGTCATTTCAAGCTCAACAATTCAAGCGTTACGTCAACTTCAATGGTTGAGTCAAACCTGGAAGCTGAAAGTTCCCCGGGCAAACGATCAAATCAACAATATTTCCCAAAGACAGTCCACTTACGATTCTCCAGTATTCTCTACTACCTGTGAAGCCACATTCTTGGGTATATTCAGACAATGGCGATTAGCATTCAGAACTATCTTTATTCAACATAACCGTAAGGAAACTGCTGGTATGCTCGCAATTTATGGTATTCTGACAAACATCCTATAGCTGATTTGGATTTTGATAGGCTTCTTTGTCGGCTGCTCTACTTTTAGTACCAGACACATTTGTCGGCCATATTCTAGCCAGTCATGGAGGCCGTTTTCGAACCATTTCCAACACCCTCGGACTCCGGTAAACTTGCGAAAGCCCACGATATTACAAACTTTCCATCCCTACCAGCTGAGGTTCTACTCATTATCCTCAATATTTTGGTCCCGCCATCCACGCCCCTAGATATTGAGAATACTGTCATACAGGGGAGTTCGTGGTTTGCACACATGCGAAGGGCTGTAAATTCTGCCTCTGCCCGACGTCGCGCAATTTACGATATGGCACACATCTCTAAAGAGGTTAGCAGTCGCATAAGGACTGAACTACAAAAGGAACCCCTTATCTTTGACAACTCTGATTCTTCCGGCTGGCACGAGTCGTCTGGTGGTCTCGAAACAAGAGGGAAGGAACGTACT
>NW_007360990.1:209042-213510 GCF_000409485.1 Glarea lozoyensis ATCC 20868 | reverse complement strand
GCACCGCTCTTTCGAGATGCTAATGTCAAAACCATCGTCATTGAGTCCTTTAGCAGAGGATCCCAGGACCTCAAGGGAGAAATACCAAGAAACACCTCAAACGTAGAACACCTCTGTATCATGAACTTGGCGGCCAACAAGATGGCCGCTACTTTTCTGTCTAACCTCCTGTCTTTACCAAAAAGACTTAAGACGCTGAAGATCGGGTTTGACTGCTCACGCAGAAACGAGTCGTTTTCACGCAGTTTGGATCGTCAAAACTTGCTCTGCGATTTTGATCAAAAGGCTCTAGTTTCGGCCCTGATGTGCCAGAGGAACAGTCTAGAGAGTCTCACTTTGACGTGCAACAACAGACCTGTAAGCACGAACAAGTTCCATTCGACAATGCCGCTACGTCTTCCTATGTTCAATTTTGTTACACAACTTTCCATACCACGACTCTGGCTGGTAAGAAACGGTCGTCAGGGATTCATTGACTGTCATTATCGACTACCTCTTAATGTCAAGCTGCTCCAAGTGATCAATGGAGCTGGATATCGTATGGACTACGGGCGGTGCGGGACAAATGAATGGCTTATGCTTGTGCTGGAAAACAGACCAACAAAGTTGCGAAATTTGGAAAAGGTGGTTATCATAATGACCAAGATGCCGAAGGGCACAAGAAGTGGAGATGAAAAGCTGGATAGTGCTTTGGCCTATGAAGATGATACCAGCGACGATGAGGAGGAAACGGATCTCAAAACTTATATCCGACGAGCAGAAAGCACTCCGCTCAGGAGATTACTGTGGGTAACTACGTGGACCCTAGCGAGAACGGTGGATGTGAAGATTAAGCTCAAGGTTCAGGAGAACATAGAAGATGAACCGGTTTGAAGCGTGTGAAAGTCATATGGGCTCGTGAAACATGTAACCCTCCTAGCAGCAGGGCTTTGCCCTACATTTGTGGGAAGAAGCAATTCAGCGTATCAATATTTGTGATAATCGAAACTTCGGAAGTTTGTAATATCCAAAGAATAAGGAGATTGAACAGCAGCATTGCAAAACAGAAGAAGGCCTTTCATTCACAATCACTTCTACATATCCACCTCACTTGAGTACTTGAAGCCAATGGAAATGTAGTTATGCTTGTTTCCACAACAAGGTTTTGATGTAATATTCCTAGCGCTCATCTCATCGTACGCATCTTCCATTTCTCGACCATACCTTGAACTAATGTGCTTCTCTTGAGATTTCCGGATGCCTCAATTCATTTAAACCCTGACAGAACAGTAGAATACTTGCTGGTTAGTATGAACATGCAAAATGGTCCGCTTCTAATTTGGTGGAAGAAGTCACCTAAATTTCTTCTTGCTCAATGACAATTGATATCTTATTGAACAGACCTCATGAAACATGGATATGAAATGCAAAATCAAACTTATACACCGCGTAGACCAAATAAGTGCCCGTCGAAACACGATGTTCATTAGATCTAGTTAAAAAGACATCGCATATTTCGTGTGTCAGTTTCGCTAAATCAAATGGTTTCAAACTGCTTTCTGATCATATTGAAATGAGTATGATCGAATCTTCTGGGATTCGTAGAAACACTGACATTTGTCTTGATCATCCCGGACGGTATCGAGACGAGAATAAGTGTTGAGATCTTGCGGCTTCTAGTCGTTTACAGTTATGTGAAAAGGCGTAGGACTAAGATATTACTCGTTGCTTTAACGAAACCTAGATGCACTATTCAGGCGTTGGGAACTACTGCTTTTACGTTATCGAAATAAGAGAATAGTGTCCTTGCACAGTATGGTATGAACAAACTCCCCGTCAAAAAACGTACTTGGCTTGTTTTGTGTCATACAAGATATTATACAACATACGTTTGGCTGTTTCAACTACCTTATTAATATAGACAATATCGTTGTAAACGACGAAACTTCTTTTCGTCTTGCCAGGTTCCAATCATGATCACAATTTATCTTATTTGCTACTGAAACTGATTGATACAGCAAAAGAGTCTCATCTCAATTTAAACGAAGAATGGTCATTTCGACAACTAACGACTCATTTACCGTGACCTATCCAAGTAGCCTTCCTCCAATGTCTAAAGCGGAAAAAATGATCATTCTTTGGTCACATAAGAATTTAACGATTGTGGATGTGATGTTATTTTTGTGAATACAACAGTAGGATGGATTCAAAAAATTCAATTCACCAAATCTTCAATTCGCCAGCCGGCTTACGTCGTAACTCGAGTTTTCACCAAAATCTTTCTGTTAACTCTAAACAACAAAACAGATCTTGTTCTTTAGAAGCCGCTCAAGTTATATCATCGACCAGTCAGATCCAACATTCCTTCGAGTCTAACGTCCATCAGTTTACACGTGAGCAAGAATCTATATCATATCGGGGTACCTTTAGGCCTCGACTGATCCTTCCAGCAGGTCGTTTGATATCGTTCACGGCTTCGTAGCACCGCAGAGAATGTATCGCCAACGCCGATCTCGACCAACAGGCATGCCTTTCACTTCACCTTCCGAGCGTCCCGCACCCCAAACCTCACCCATCATTTCCTTACCAGACGAACTCCTCTCCTCGATCGTTCTTAATTACACTATTCCGCCAACAACACTCGAAAACCTCACAAACGAGGATATCAACACGCCACTGACTTCTTGGGTTTCAAACACACTTCAAACTCTAGCCACCGTATGCGAACGACGAAAGGCTCTTTTCGATTTGATCCGCGTCTCGAAGCGGTTCTACAATTTACTGGCCAATAACCTATACGAGTCAACATGTCTTTTCATCCCAGACATCCGATCTATCGATGATTTTACGCGCGGAGAGAACGATTACCGGGTAGATACCATCGTCCAAGATTCCTTTTGGGCTAAACACGACCTCGCCAGCTTGACAGCCGATCGGCTCAGGGCGCTTTTCTGGGTTTCAGAGACCAAGACACTTGTATGTCGAAATCGCGAGGTCAACGACAAACGTAGATCCTTCTGCCTCGATTCCAGTTTCCTCCACGCCGAAAACGTGCAACTTCTGAATTGCAGCATTTCCACACTGCGCGATCTACTGGAGTTCAGTAAGTTCACAAACCTTAAGACGCTGAAGATCGATGTGGATCTCGGCGATTACAGTAACGACAGAATAATATTTGCGGACAGTGAGGCGTTGGGGACTTGCATAAGCCGGCTGAGGAGACATGACACCGCGCTGGAAAGTCTCACTATACAGACCAGGAATTTACAAGTCCTAAGAGGTTCTTTGTGGCCGATAGGTATTGTCAGCTATTCCGAATTCAAAAATCTTAGAAGGCTATCCGTGATGAAAGAACACCTGGCTTACCAAACAACATTGGACTCGTCTCCATTCGTAACTCTTCTACCCAAAACGCTTGAGGAATTGCAAGTTCTCTTTGGAAAAGAAGCGTACGATCAATTTTTGTTCTCTGAAGTTTGGGTAGTTCAATTGCTGGATGCAAAACCAACGCTCGTCAAGCAGCTGCGTAAGGTCGTCGTTATTGGAGTCATCGGCCGCGAGGAAGGAGATACATCTGAGAGTTTTGTTCCAACACAAGAACTGAGGGATGTTGCTGGGGAATTGGGCGTTGATATCGAAATCAAGGTGGAGAGGACTTGACGAGCCAAGTTCACAAGAGGATATTTTGGATTAAAGGTAGCTTCATTTAATAAATTATTTTCGGCGGTGTGATGATTTCGAACAGGCAATTAATTGTACCTCCTCAGCGAGATGGGAAATGACAGCTCTAAATGGTTCGCTCTATTATAATGGTTAACGATCTCCTACCGTTCCATTATTCTAGTTTGCATGATTATAGATATATCTTGTTGCTGCCGCCGGACAAATGATGACATCTCTCACGAGCGTAGATTAATGCCTTCTTGCATCCACGGTACAAGCGCCAGAAAACACAACTTCTATATCTTATTCATCTGCCAAAACGCTTCCTCTCTATTATAACCTCCTCTTATTAAATTAAGCAGACAAAAATTCATAAAATATTGCAATACTTGCTACCTAGCCTAAGACGCTACTTTTATATAATAAAGGCACGTGAAGGTATCATTAAACTAGTACGTAAAGTAAGGTATTTCCTCAGCTTATCCGACGAGGAAAGCCTCCCAATTTTAATATCCAATAACGCTCTTAGCCTTTACCCCGAAAATAAAACACTCACAAAAACGTCCCAAAAATAGCCGAGGTCACAACATTCCCCAAAAATAACCTCTACTAGTAATAGTCGGGGAAAGCAAGTGTCCCAGCCTAATTAGGTGTAAAATTGTATGCGACAAAAAACCCGGATTTCAGAAATTTTCGAAAAATCGATTGATTTCGAGGTCGAAAATTTGTATATAAAAAATCGTGATTTTGTACCTATTTAAAATGGGACACTTGCTTTCCCCGACTCTAAGCCGGAGGCGCAAGAGGAGGACCCACCGACTATTAG
>NW_007360990.1:132652-207628 GCF_000409485.1 Glarea lozoyensis ATCC 20868 | reverse complement strand
TTTGAGACTATTGTCATATTGGATGATCTAGAGGGGGAAAAAACTAAAAAAGAAAGGCTTTTAGTGCAACTGCCGTGAATCGAACACGAACCTCCACCTTGGAAGGGTGGAATCCTAACCATTGGACCACAGAAGCTTGAGATCTGATTCGATGAAGCATTTTGGTCGTTTGTTATATATAAAGCACGTTTTTTTTTTACGGGTGGGAGAGGGATAGGCATAAAATCGATCAAATCATTTTTTGAGATGCTTGACTTGCATGGTTCTGGAATTTTTTCATCGTGTTCTGTTCTTGGGTTGGTGGTTCGTACCGTACCTGACGTGCCGCTGTCACGAATACGAAGTTATCGAGGTGCGGAACGGACCGAGAAGGGAAGATGTGAATCATTTCCTCGTAAGAACGTTATTTCAATTATTCAATCCACTATTGCGTTCTAGTAATCAGACAGGCGATGGATATTTGCTGGGATTTGTCTCTTTTTGGCGTTGTTTTTTTATCCACAAACCCAGCATCATGTCGATGCATATCACCACAACGTCTCCCCAGGTCGTCTTCCCATACCATATCAACCGCACTCCTTTGAACACCTATATTCCCCCAAACTAACCAGATAACTACGTACAAATCCCCAGATTCCACCACTACCCCTCGCCATTCCATCACAGCCCAAGCGCAAGCAACGTTCCCAAATCCCATCCGGCTGCAGAATCCCGCTGTACAGGTGCGGCGTGGGAATCCTTCACGTATCTTTAAGGCGTACATGTACTTTCGAGGCGGCGAGAAATGTTCGGACCTTTTTTTCGATTTCCTGGGGGAAGATGCATTGTGTTGTTGGTGACTGGGAGGGGGGAGAAGGGAAGGCGGAGAGGGGAGGGGAGGGGGGTTTTGCGGTGGTGATGAGGGAGGAGTATAGAGTATTGAGGAAATGGATGGATATATCTCGTAAATCTAGAACAGTAGAATACATTGCAAAATATAAGCTTAATCCCAAAAAGTCCTGTTGGAACAAAAGAGCAAAAAAAACACCATTCATGTCGTGTCACCATCCACAACATCCCCCCATCATCATCCGTACACCCAACGGCTTTCTCGCTACGGAACCACCTCCGAACCTCAACATCAGACGAAAACACTCCTCTGCTTACATTGCGTAGCGCAACTCATTTCCCGAATGGCCTATTCATTAACACCGCACTTCCCATCCGCACCTCTCTTACTCTGCACCGGTTTGCCTCTGGTTATGGTTATCACATTTTCGCACGCAAAAATCATCTCACCAGGTCGTCTGACACCCAATGGGTCAACTACTGCGCCGCGTCCTGGCTGCGGGGGAAAAGGGAGGGAGTGT
Source organism: Glarea lozoyensis ATCC 20868 (assembly GCF_000409485.1). Lineage (NCBI taxonomy): Eukaryota > Fungi > Ascomycota > Leotiomycetes > Helotiales > Helotiaceae > Glarea > Glarea lozoyensis. The sequence goes on along the minus strand of NW_007360990.1, from coordinate 206,279 downwards.
TCACGATGAAGGATATCACATCTTAGCATTTTACGTCAAGAAATATAACTAGGTGTTGGAGGGTGTGGAGACGCTTTGATGGGACTGTAAGTTACTTACCAAGGTACCCCACCTGCACGGCATCCAACTCCCAGCGCAGGAGCAACATCAATACACCTTCTGGGAATTCCCCTGCGTCAGCGATGAGATAAAAGTGCGAGTTTTCACCTTCGATCTTGAAGTCTGCCATTTCGTTTTCATCCCACTTTGCAAAAGCAGATCGGACAGCGGTGAACGATGGCGATGAATGTGCAAGGCAAGACGGCGCTGATCACGGGTGCGGGATCGGGGATCAATTTCACGTTTGCAAAGGTGTTGTTATCCAGGGGTTGTAATGTGGTGATTGCGGATCTGACGTTACGGCCTGAGTCGGAGGAGTTGGTGAGGGAGTATTCTGGGGAAGGCGTGAAAGCTGTGTTTGTTAAGACTGATGTCGCGGATTGGGGAGAGCTTGAACAGGCGTTTGAGGTGACGATTGAGGAGTTTGGTGGTGTTGATATTGTGGTTCCCGGGGCGGGGATTTATGAACCTGTGAGTACGGAAGAGGTGATACAGAGGAATTTGGACTGATTTTTGTAGCCATGGTCGAATTTCTGGAGTCCGCCGGGTTCAGCAGAGTCGAAAGATGATGTGAAGAATTCGAGATATGCGATTATGGATATTAACCTCACGCATCCAATTCGACTTACTCAGTTGGCAATTGCGCACTTCCTGGAGAGAAAGAAGTCTGGGACGGTGGTTCATGTGTCTTCGATTGCTGGACAGACGCCGTTCTTCCCTACACCGTTGTATGTAGCTTCGAAACATGCCATGAACGGGTTCGTCCGATCTTTAGGAAATTTGGAGAAACCACCAGCACACATCCCGAAGATCAGAGTTAATTGTGTTGCGCCGGCTAGGATTCTGACGCCGTTATGGACGGATCATCCTGAGAAGTTGAAGATGGTTGGGAAGGCGGGGAATTGGACGACTCCGGAGGCGGTCGCGCAAGTGATGTTGGATCTGGTCGAGAAGGAGGAGTATGTTGGGGGGTCGATTGTGGAGGTCGGAAAGAATGTGAGGTTGATCTCGACGTTTAATGATGCCGGACCGCAGGGCCATGGGAATGGGTTGACGAGTATTGAGGGGTATGATAGGGATACTTGGGAGAGTATGGAGAAGCAGATGGGGGAGACGAATGGGAATGGGATCAGCAATGGGAATGGAAGTAACAATGGAAATGGTACAAATGGGAGGAACGGAAACGGAGTTTGAGGATAGGTTCTGAGATTTGGAGTCCTAGGGTATTGGAGTGGACGTCCTCGCAGGAGTGATCGCTGAGCCTGTATAGAGGGATTTGAAAATTGCAAACATCCTCAACGATGATTCGGAAGAAATTCAGATGTATATGCGCAAACATTCTGCATGTTTCGGCCTGATGGGAACAAATGACCTGCATTTGGATCGTCGATGATGCTTTTGACGATGATCTCCTTGGTAAGATTTGCAATGCTTTCGAATTATGCAGCAGGGTTGATATACTTGATTGATCAACCGGGAGTCGTGCCCTGGTCAGCACTTGCTGAAGCGCGATAGTTTTCGAGAGGCAACAAACATTCTTTCCAAAGGAAAACCCTACCTAAGTATGCAGGCTGAAAATGTTTTCGCAAAATGCATAAGGCGAATCCCCTAAATGCTTCTGAATAATCTTGCTTTTGTGTCGTCGAAAACATGGCTTTTACTAACAAATCACCTCCTCAACCAACCATGCCATTGTCCAGACCTGCCAATAATCTTTTAGCCGTACCTTGATTTCCTGTTCCAATGTTTCATCAACTTTTAATAGCGAGACACCAGTGCTCTGCGTGGCGAGCAAATCAAGCACTCTGGGCGAGCAAATAAAGGTGGAGCCACATCCATAAGTGGCTTAACTCGTGTGCTGATAAGACCGCCATTTACGGGCCGGTTATCGTTGGTGCAGCGATAGGCGTTCGTTGGTTGACCGGCCGAGATTTGCTTCAGAGCTAGGAAAACGGAAAACCATGGTTTGAATTTCGATGTTTGGCAGAGCTGAGTTGTTGTGGTGTTGTTGATGTTTTGCGGCGGCGATAGAGTGGAGAAGTGGAGCAATCGGATTTCATAGATTTAATTCATCTGTGCGAAAATAAAAACAATCTCAAAAGATCAAGTTGTTTCCCTTTCCGGACATTTCTTCATCTGCTTTCCAGCTTCAACCACTCACTGTCCGTCGGTTCTGCCTCCACCCCTACCTCTCAACACCAACACCCCCTGACCCCCTGCCTCATTACAGTAGGATCCGTTATCATACGTCGACCGTCTTGAGCGACATCATCCTGTTCCATCCTCGATCCACCGTCTTCACTTTCTTTTCGCGCTCGTCACCTCTGTCGCTCACACGAAAACCTCACTCGTTTGCAGGTTCCGGTTCGAGAAGTTTAATTTGGTGCAGGGACATCAAGAAGGATTCCAGGAAGGAGATATCGCAGTCAAACACCACTATCGTTGCTTCCCAAGCCGTCGTTACAAGAGAATAGATTGTTGTCGTCACCCCAACGTAACATTACCACTTTCGCTCGATTCAATCGATCTGTACGCGTTACGAAACGAACTGTCCGAATACAACCATCGAGTACGAATAATCAGTCGTTAATATATCGAAAACATGTTTTCCAGAGCTATTCTGGCAGCGAGCTTGCTTGCAGGTTCTGCTATTAATACCGCCAATGCGCTGCCTACCATTTCTGCGGTAGGATCCAAGTTTTTCGACAGCAATGGATCGCAATTTTTCATGAAGGGTTCGTCACCTGCGAGTAGATTGGATTGAGCTATACTGACTTTTTGCGCAGGTATCGCGTATCAACTTACACCAGCTGATCCTCTCGCCGATACCGAACAATGTCAACGCGATGCGAGCTTGATGAAGACATTGGGCGCCAACACCATCCGAGTTTACCACGTTGAGCCAAATGAGAACCACAGCGGGTGTATGAGTGCTTTTGAGGATGCTGGAATTTATGCGCTCATTGATCTCGACACCTTTACCACCGATATTGATCCTGTAAGTTGGACTCCTTTTACACGTGAAACCTTGCTAATCGGGACATAGCTTGCAGTATCATGGAATCAATCGCAATTCGACGCCTTTGCTCGAGTTATGGATTCATTCGCAGACTACGATAACGTTCTTGGTTTCTTCATTGGTAACGAGGTTATCGCAATGAACAACCAATCTCTCGCCGCTCCATACATCAAGGCTGCCGCTCGCGATATGAAAGAATACAGAGATAGCAAAGGTTACAGAAAGATTCCGATCGGTTATTCAGCTGCTGATATCGCTGAACTCCGACCTATGCTTCAAGATTACCTTGCCTGCGGAACTAACTCTTCCGAGGCCATCGATTTCTTTGGCTTGAATGCATATGAGTGGTGCGGGAGCAACACTATGCAAACATCTGGTTACAACACTCTCAACACTTATGCTGAGAACTTGAACATCCCAATTTTCTTTTCCGAAACTGGTTGCAACACTGCAAGACCTAGAGACTTTGCCGATCAAAGCGCAATTCTGGGCCCAGATATGGATTCTCTTTGGTCTGGCGCTATCATTTATGAGTGGATTGAGGAAGCTAATAATTACGGTCTTATCTCATACGGTACAAGCGTTGCTGCTACTGTCACGGCTACCAATATCGAAGGTGGTTTCACTCGAGGTGGTACCCCAACTCCAGTCTCCCCAGATTTCACCAATCTCCAGAATCAATGGAAAACTCTCAACCCAACTGGTGTCAAGTCTTCCGACTACAAGCCATCAGTCACCCCACCACCATGTCCTGCCTCTACCGCCGGCGGCTGGCTCGTCGATGGTGATGTGAAACTTCCAAGTGTTGGCCAGGTCTTACAAACTGGTTCCGCTTCCACCACCGCACCAGTCGCTGCCGCCAGCAGCACTCCAACCGGAACGGCAGCCAACCCAACCAGCACGAAAGCAGGCGCAAACGGAGGAAAAGAGATTACAGGAATGAGCATCGGACTTGTCGGTGTGATGTTGGGGTTCATGTACTGGCTATAAATAAATACCACGGAATTGTATATATTTCACAGAAGGAGCAGGGATGTTTATAGGCGCTGAACGGCTGTATACGAGTGAGGGTCTGATCAACGAAGCGCGGCGTTATTCATAGGCATTTGGGGTGTTTGTTGTTTTTTAATTATAGGGTAGGAAGCTTACATGGAATACACATCAAGTATATACGTCAGATGAGGGACGCGGAGCTCTTGAAGTGCCCAGGGACATAATTTTGGTAGATGGGGGATTAGGTAGATGGTGAGACGTATATAAGAAATTTATAGATATTAGATATTGTTTCTGAGGTGCCGGAGTTTGAGGGTGATGCTGATAGATATGATAATTTTATTGCTAACATGATGCAGATTGTGATCATCCTTTTCAAACTGAAAATGAATGATAAACCAAGCAAGAATAGCACCCCAGGTAAGGTATCGTCTCTTCGTCTCTAGAGCTCCTTCCTCGTGGGCAAATCGTATGTCTCTATGGTTCGTGATATATCTTCATCTCTTTTGACAAGAAGTCGGGTGAGAAGTCTCTGGCTCCCAGCTTAGTGAGAACTTCACAACGTACTCCTCCAGTTGTCAACTTCGAATAGACATTGCAGTCTGAGATCGAGGCGACTTTATATCTTCGAAGGAAATGATTTATTAGGATATATTATGTGAGTCCCGACCTATAGATATGATGAATAGCTATAGGGTTGTACTGATATTTCGTAGTATATTCAACATTCTTACCTTTTATCACATCTATATAATCTACGTGCAAGATGGAGATCAATAGCATGACCATGGAGCAAAAGCAGGTTAACACCTTTGTGTGTTCTGAAGATCACCAGATGTCCGAAAAGGAGGACAATACTAGCGAGGAGATGGAAGTGAAGGAAATCGAGGAGACTGACATGTTCACCTTCACTTTGGAATCACCAGACCAAGACCCGGTGAGTGTTAAAATGGCAGAAAATTGTCTTTTAGATTCATGACTGAAAGTGGTGTAGGAGCCGCGTACACCACCGAATCGAAGTTCGCATAAGGGTCTTATTTGCAGACCATCGACTGACACAGAGGAGCCGTTTACACCAGAAACTCGACAGCAGAGCAACAACATCGGTTGTAGAGTACCTTTGCCACAACAAAACCCATTTACACCGCCGAATCGACGACGGGGTGATATTGTTGGTTATGAATTAACGATCTCGACACACCAGCCTCGTACACCAGCAAATCGACCGCGCAGTAACATCATCGATCTTAAAGTATCAATCTCAACACAAAACCCAGTCACACCACCAAATCGACTTCCAACCACCACTCTCGCTCCCAATCCGTCAATAACCTCGACTTCGTCGACTTTTGATTTTCACACAGCAGTGCAAATGCAGAGATCGACCAGCTCACAAGCAAGTTACGTTCCGAGTTCTGGTACGGAATCAACGTTGTATCCGAGTCCGGATTACGAGGATACGGAGTTTGATGGGATGGATGAAGATAGGGTAAGGGACTTTCAGGAGGGGGATGGGGAGTATGCCAATGGTTCGTCGACTCAAGGCTCAGAGGATAGGAACCAAGGCTTCGAGAACCAATACAATCAACCACCATATCCAGAAAATCGAAACGAACAACCGCATCACTCCTACCCAGCACATCATCCACATCCGCTCTACCTCCCTGCTCGACCGCCAACCTCACCACCCCGTCTCCCCGCTCACACTCCCCTTTTACGCTCTCTCGACAAGATCTTCTATAATCAGAAATCAGCTCTCGATGGCCATCTCCTCGCCAGCCCACTACTAGTTTCACCCATCAGAACTAATCCTCAAATCCAAGACCAACGAGACGCAGAATACATCAATGCACGTATGGGCTACGTGTTGCTCGCGAGTAGCAGATTGCAAGCAGTCGTAGGCGTGCGGAATGATCTTGTTTTTGAGCTACCTCCTCCAATATCGGGTGGCGTGCTTGGAGATAAGGCAAGAGAAAGAGGGATGGGGGAGGTGGGTAACGAGGTGGACAAGGAGACGGGGAGGGGGTTACGTGAGTATTTTCTGAAAATGGGACAGCGTTACGGTGTGAAGAGGCGGAGATGCGAGGAGCTTGTGTTTAGTGATTTCGCGATGAATCTGAAATCTGGCATTGGAAAAGGCGAGATGATTGCATGTTTTGGAGAGGGATGTAGGATTGAAATCGGGGAGGTAGAATTGTATGTCCCTCTTCTCCCCTTTCTTCCTAAGGTGGAATGCTAACTCAAAACAGACCAACACACAACACAACCACCCCCTGGCTCACCTTCCTCCTCTCCCGTCCCCTCCTCCCCGCCCAATCCACCCCGTCTTCGTTCCCCACCCCCGTCCCAAACTCCTGGATCTTTTTCGCGCTCCCAGCACAATACGCTGAGGCTTCGCCCATCGCAACATCCCAGCAGAATCCGTATACCAAGCATATGCGGCAGGAATACCAACTCTCCCAAAACGGCATACCAATCATAGAGTTCTCCTCTAAACCATCGGAGCTGGTGCACGGATGGAGCAAGTGGGGTGATCGGTATAGAGAGACGATGCGTGGGAGCGAGTTCCGGCGAAGGGGTGAGGAGGGGGCGTGGTTGGGTGTGGAGATGGAGGGGGCAAGGGGCGGGGAGAAAGAGTGGTGGGAGAGGTTTTATAGGGGGGTATTTGAGGATGTTAGGGTTTGGGAGCGGGTTAGGCGGGTTATGTCGCGTGGTGGACTTCGCGTTTCGGTTGCGTGGCGGGAAGTTGAGGATACGGGTTCTGAGGATATAGGGTTTGAGGATGGAAATGTTGGACTGGGGATTTTTAAGGAGGATGGTTCTGGGGTACGGCAGCTTATTTCGAGGGATGATGCGGGGGTGTGGAGGGAGAAGAGGGGGAGAGAGGTTCAGATGCCGATGAGGATTAAGAGACGGCCTGTGGGGGGGAGATTTTGAATTTGAATTTCGAGTTCAGGGGGATGGATAGGGAGTTTAGGGGAGGGTTTGGGGTGAGATTTATATGATGAGGAATCAAATTCATTTAATCTATAAATGAGTTTACTTGTGGTGCGAAGAAAGACTTTTGTGAGGTCTGATTGATACGAGTGTAGGTTAAACATCTTCAGTTCTGAGAAATAACACATCTAAAGTTCCTCTAATATACCCCTATAACCTGAAAATCCCCACCTCCCCTCCAACTACCTCAAGCAAATCAGAAAACCCCCCAATCCTCCACCCAAGACACGCATCTCACCTCGCCACCTCTCAACCGGACGTGAAACAACCTTAGAGTAATAGACAGTATTATAATAAATAACATGAAGAGTGGATTATTTGTGGGTTTGGATTGTGTAGGGGTTTTGGAGTATTAAAATGGGGTTTGCATGATTCGAATCAGGCACTTGTGGGAGGAGAAAAATGAATTGTGGTACCAGTATGGTGAGTGATGCTGTAATCAGTTTGTTTAGGGTTTGGAAATGGAGGTGTAAATACGTGCTTAATATAGAATGTAAATCCGAGTTGCGAGTGCGTCAGGTTAACGTAGCAAGCTTATGTTAATTTGTCAATTGAGAAGTATACCAGTGGCGAACGAAGTAGAAGCGGCAGAGAGAAAGTTTGCAAAATATTTCCTGCTCGTGGTGATTTCGATATGGATCACTCGATATAAAAAGCTCGCGAGGAGTAAATATCTTGCCGTCACGCTCTATCAACAACAAACATCCTTTCGTCTGCTTCAACGATACTCCCGAAATCTTGCTTATGCTTCCCGCACAAAACACTAGAAGAATAGTTGCCCGCTGGTCGCCAAAGCGTATTCCTCGATAATGTTGCGCCTTCCTTCCCACGCTGTCTTTCCTTTCGCTCCTTCCCCGGAACTTTACATATCCCTAACTAGATCGACCTTCATGCTCCTCACTGTCTTCATTCCAAAACATCGCGTTGCGTTGAACATCATTAAACATTGAACAGCAATCATTCGCACTCTTAAAGTTACCATTCTTACGCTTGTCAAGCTCTTTCTGACCACCCTTCGATTCGCATTTGGCTCCGTCAAACCGTCCGTCGTTGAAGAGTACAACTTCGTTCTAGTCTTGAATTCCATCTCCAGATGATTACTCGAGAGCCAATTCCATGCTCGTAGCCGACTGAGGCTATCGATCTCTTGTCATCTAGAAGCGACATCAAAAAGCGATTCGTCGAGAGTCGACACTCTTCCTCCTATCCGAGTGAAACGATCGAAAGCGGTCCCATCAAGAAGCGTCTTTTCGTCCTGTCTATCCGGATCACAGAGGCGACTTACTGTTTGCCTCGGGTTAAAGAACGCAATATGCCATCATACGAGAATGACACGGCTGAGAAGGTCAAGACACGGGTCATGGTCCTATCAGATACTAATGGTGGTACACGCGCAGATGCTGGAGGTTTCTGGGACGGCAATTTCCATATGTTTGACGCACCACCTCGAGACATCGACTTACTCATACATTGTGGAAACTTTGGAAACGGTGAACCAGAAGACATGAAAGCAACACTCCAAGCAATCTCCCAACTACCGGGACGAATGAAGCTGATTATCCCAGGAAGCGACGATGTGCCGATCGAAAGCAGCTTTGGTAGACCGATAGATCCATTCAACACTTTTGCCGAGGCGTTGAAATTGGAGGATAAACAAAAATCGAGAGGAGGAGACATAGTAGCGAACGATAAACCTGATGGACCCGATGACCTCGTCTTTTTGGACGAAGGGATGCATACGGTTAAACTACGTAATGGAGCGATATTGAGCGTATACGCCTCTCCATATTCACTCGGCGAAGACAGGTTGAAGCCCTTCACGTATAGTAGTGATGTTGATCGGTTCAACCTGGGGAAAGATATTCCTTGGGGTAAATGGCATTCTGGGGAGGCCATGGCAATTCCCACGTCGCCCCTCGTCGATATACTTGTGACGCGCGGCCCGCCTTTCGGATTGTTCGATCCTGTGAGGCAACGTGGAGTAGACAAAGGATGTAAATCTCTCGAAATAGCTGTTAGCAGAGCGAGACCCCTACTTCACTGTTTTGGTGATAAACATGATGCAGTTGGCACTTGGCAGATTTTCTGGAGCGAGGACCACAGGGCGAGAGGATTCGAGTCTTGTAGTAAGATGTTAAAACTCGGGAACAAATATCCTGCAGAGACCTCTCAGTACCTAAATGTACCACTGAAGGGGAAGGGAATCAGCACTGTCTTAGTGAACGGCACTATACGCCGTCCTGGGAGCCGAAACAGTCAACGGACTCACCGACCCTGGATATCCGACTTTTTCTTCGAGAAGGATCTCAGTCGTCATGGATGAGATGCATTCTGAGTGGGTACGAACGGCTTCCGGTATTATTCGTGGTCTTGGCGCAAAGAAATTGTTTAGTTTGAAGTCAGAGCATGATTCAAAAGGATATCAATTGCAGGAGCGGCAATGTGACTGCTCTGCGTATCAGCGTTTCTGGTGGTCATAATTAAGACTAGTCCTTGAAAGACAAAACGTACCTTTCAATAGTTCCTGATGACCAGAGTGATCTGAGTACTTAATCACTGCACCGTGGACCGTCGGAGCTGTGACAGTCCCTTCGGCAGCTATTTGATTGCCTTCCAGTAGCCACATTACGTGCCCCATGAGAAATGTAGGTCAAGGGGCTAGTGGTATTACCAGACGTGACGTCGCAAGCAAGCCTTGTTCCAAGCACTTGACGAGATTTTGCGCGTTTCATCAGCAGACACATCCAAAATCCCCCTTCAGAACACCATCACTATGGCCTCGTCAATCTGCCGTCCCCTCAGCCCTTCTTAACCTCCCCCATCCAAACCCTCATCGCCTTCGAGCTATCATGCTGAGCCCTAAACAATCCTCGTTCCCCCTCATCCAACCCCCTCAAAAACTCCACTCCATCCCCAGCGCCAACACCTCCACCGCCTCTCTGTCCCTGTCCAGCATTACTAGCATGATCACTAATCTCAGCAGCCCTCACCCGCCAACTCTCCATCAAAACATCACACACCTCCTCCTCCTCAAACAACTCCAGAATCCTCGCCCCAAGCCCATAAAAGTGCTGTGCCAACGCACGTATATCGACGGATTTCGGATCGGCTTTCAAAGCGTTCATGACGCGCGGGGCGAGCGAGGGCGGGAGATCGAGCGTTACGAGGGTTTTGGAGGAGGCGCCGGATACGGCGAGCATTTCTGCGAGCCAGAGAGGGAGGTCGACGCGTGTAGAGGACTTGAGCGTGTGGCCTGGGTTGTTGTCGAGGTAGCCTAGGGAGGGGACGTCGAGTTCGAAGGTGCATGGGACTTTCTGTGTTTTGTTAGTTGGGAGGGGGTGGATGGAGGGGTAGAATGTACTTGGGCGTCTGTTAGGATGGAATCTATGTCATAGTAGGACATTTTTGCAATTGTGTTTGCGACAAGAGAGTGGTATGGTTCTATGCCAGTTTATTATGCGTCAATCATGAAGTTGAGAATAGAATTGTTGTTGTGAGATTGAATGCGACGCGATTGATATCGCGGTCCCTGCCGTCCGGCCTCCACAATTGTCCGGGGTCGTCAATCCTCGGCAGAAGTGACGTTTTGGCGAACCCTCCAGAATTACGTCTGAGCTTTAATTGATCCGCATGTCACCAACTCTCTTCAATCAATTCAAAGAAACGTCACAGATCCATCGATTGAATAAGCAATTATGTCTGCAACACTATTCCGCACAAGCACCGCCGCTCGCTCGGCCTTGAAGGCTGGAGCTGCAAAGAGAGCGGCTTCTGTAGCTACCACGAGCTTCGTCCGTGGAAAAGCTACTCTACCAGACTTGCCATGTAAGCAATTCTTCTTCTTTCAATTCAAATGGAAGGCTAAGCGGAGGTATAGATGATTATGGGGCGCTAGAGCCAGCCATCTCTGGCAAGATCATGGAATTGCACCACAAGAACCATCACCAAACATATGTCAACAGCTACAACGCTGCGTCGGAACAGATCGCTGCAGCGGAACAAAAGGGAGATATTCAGGCTGCTATTGCGTTGCAACCTGTGATTAATTTCCATGGTGGTGGACATATCAATCATACTCTTTTCTGGGAGAACTTGGCTCCGAGCAAGAATGGTGGTGGTGGTGAGCCAACTGGGAATGTGAAGGTATGTCAATAATCGGCTTCTAGTGAGCCTCATTCGGCATTGCAAGAAAAGAAATTAGAAAGAAAATCAGTCGTTAATGAGTAAATCTTTAGTCTGCCATCGAGTCAAGCTACGGCGACTTCTCCAACTTCAAGACCAAATTCAACGCCGCGCTCGCGGGTATCCAAGGCAGCGGATGGGCATGGTTGGTCAAGAACAACGAGACAGGCCATGTCGAGATCCGAACATATGCCAACCAAGACCCAGTTGTGGGCAAGTACACACCGTTGTTGGGTATTGATGCTTGGGAGCATGCATACTATTTGCAATATCAGAACAGAAAGGCGGAATACTTTGGGGCTGTTTGGGATGTGGTTAACTGGAAGGCGGTTGAGGGAAGATTGAAGTAGATTGTGTGATGAGTTAGGGGTGTATGATACCAGGAAAGAATGAGATAGCGAAGTTCCTTTACATTTGTTGCAGCAAGTGGAATGAGATATACAAATTTGATTTATTAGTAATGTGCTATAATATATCGCTAACAATATCATCCTCCGTCCAGCGAGGAAAGCAAACGCTAAAGCATGGGTATATAAAAGCAAGAGCAAGTGCAAAAGCAAAAAACAACAAAACATGTCATGTATAATCCAGCCCAAGCCTCCCCCATCAACGCCATCATCGTCATCAACAACATCATCAAGATTGTTGCATCCCCGAACTCCACATCCTCCACATCCGCGCCTCATAAGGCAATCATCGACATGGCGACCTCTAATAAACTTTTTCGCCCCTCCACATGCCCGATACATTGGTACTCCGGAGCATGCTCCTAACAAATCGGAAAACTCGTTTGCACGTGATCCCGTTTCGTCCATGTGATTGCCACACTGGGCTCATGAGACATCCGTCCGAAATCGATGGAGTGTTTCTGATTCAGCTTGCGACATGCCTCATGAAATGTTCCTGTGATTTTGGGAGGAATTGTGTCGTACGGCCGGTGGTATGGTCATTTGGAAGGGGCTTCGCGTCGTTTCCCCAACGGTGTGATCTTGCGACTCAAACCATATGCTCACTTCTTGGATTGTCTGCTTCGTCCTCTTCCGCATTTTTGCTGTATTGCGTCAGTCCAAATTCCCAAAAATATCATATTAGGATAGATAGATAACTCACTTTTTCCTCGCGGCGCTCAGCGCTCATGCGGTTTTCCTCGTATAACATATTCAAAGGCTTGCCGTCGAACATTAAATCCGCGTCGTCGATGCTGTAGGGCATTTGCCATGATCCACCGCTCATGTCGGATTCTTTTTGGGTGATGTATGAGGTGCTGTCGTTGGAGTAGTAGGATGGTTGGTAGGTATCTTGGTAGTATTGTTGGGAGGAGGTGGTTGAGGATTGGGAAGACATTTTGAATGTTGTACAGATGTATATTTCTCTCTCGGTGGGTGTTGGAAATTGAGATGTATTTTAAAAAAGTAAAAGAGCCTCCGAAGAATGTGGGTTGTCCAAGATTGATATATCTATCCTCTTTCCGTATGCGGTGAGATGTTGAGTAAGTGTGGTTCACGAGTTGAGATCGGGTGCGGGTCTGACTCGCTTACTCGCAGACCGAGTGACAACGGAACTATTTTTAAAGGATATAGTGTTTCTCGGCGACGTCTCGAGAGGGTGGGATGTGGTACGCTTTGCTAGTACTTTCGATAGCAAACAATAGATAGGTAACAGGCGTTTCGTTTAGCAGGAAAGGTAAAGGAGGTTTATATCCTCAGGTGGACACAGGACCGTCTTATATCTTTTTGGACTCAATGTACACAGATCCTGTTACTCACCGCGAACCCCGGTAAAAGAAATATTTCAGGGTGTCGCCATGCGTGAGGGTTTGGTAACGCCGGATGATCTGAGTCAGGCTGCTGGGCGATTGAACGCTTTACGGGCTCGGTAGGTGGACGATTGGCCGGATACTAAGCCCTGCCACCAAACTCAACTATCAAAGTTGATGGATTTTGTCTTCCGTCACCGGCAATAGTCGGTGCGGAACCCTGTGTGATGTTCTTTGGTTCGTGGAGACGATGGTCATGGTTTCTTGGTTTTACGTGCCGTGGAGATATATCGTGCTTTGATAGATGGGGTAGCGACCGTGATTACCTCCGAGATACTTGTATCATGCAATTAGGACTTAAAGATGGTGATGTAAGTGCCTGAAATGGAAGCTCAAATGTGAAAAAGGGGACCCCTTCCTCGGCTTGCATGACATCAAGACAATGAATATCTTGCCGCATGCGAACGACATTTCATGTCCAACAAAGCATCAATAATGTTAATATCTCACGATAAATTCGTTTTCGGTCATTTCCATCTCGGTGCTTACTTACATCATTACTACACACAAAACACGAGATTACCCCGGACTTTTTGCTCAGGATGCTATTCTCACATGCTTACATATTCATTTAGGGTGACATATCATTCTGCCTGCAGATACATTAATAGGCTTGGAATATCAAAATCCTTCCCAAAAAGGTAGTTACAATCCCATTCGCACCGGTCGACACTCGGGAACCACGGCGACGATACCATCTTGTCATCGCAAATCTGTACAGATCTAAGACAAAACCTCACGATCCGAAAGTTCCACAACAGGAAAGATTGTCATGAATTCGTTGCACCGAACAATCTGTCCTCCGATTTAGGAGCCTTCAAACCTGTTTATGAGGCTTTTCGCGCTCGGTAAGTTCCTCGCTCAAGCATCTATCCAGCCTTGAATATCTTGTGTAACGAATGCTGGTTTGGGCGGTACACGGAATACTTACCGCAGAAGGGCGGGAGGGGCGTGTGACATTTCTTTTTGCGAGCCAGAATATGCATATGTGCAACTTTTGAGGCTATTCTTGAGCTTGCAAGCTCGCGATATTTTTCTCCAGCGGGTCGCTCGGCTGTCCTGAGCTCGGGTGACTCCAAGTGTGTGTGTCGTGAGTGATAAGCCGCATCAGATGGCCATGAGCTGGCAATATCGAAATGGGCTATTCTGGTGGCCGTCCGGATCTGGACCGAGTGAGATATATTGCCTGTTTATTAGTTTCCAGGTGGCATGTTGCGCAAATCTGGGGGCCGTGGAGGGGTCGATGGCGGGGTACTTGATGTACATTTCTTCCGCCTGGATGGTGGAATGGGGCTGAAAAGGTTAGTTGTCGGATGAACTATTTGTTTGTTTTGTATTGAAGAAAAATGGGCCGCCTGTTTTTAGGCTGCCTCAGAAGCCTTCCTTTTGTCGTTTGCCCTTTTTAGTCGTACGGTTTGTGAGGCTATTTGTGTATTGGTTGCCTCGTTTCTATCTTAAAGCAGATGCTCGCCCCACAGAGTAGTATTGCCAAAAGCCTGGAACGCCCCTTTTCTATAGGCTTATGCTCAGCTTGCCTCTGGAGTGGCGCGATCGTATCGCCATCTAATCGTCTCGACCTCACTCGCAATCTATGCATCTTCTTCTCATTCGAAGCCTCGCTTAAGGTTAATACTACCTAGGTATCCTTTTCTCATACCCCAAACGAATCCATCAGCAAAACCACTTCACTCTTCACGTATTAAATATTCGATTAGGCTTACACATGTTGAGAGCACAATGCTTCACTTTGCTTCAACAATTTACAACCCAATTCGGAAATTTGCTTCCGTGATTGAATAGTCTGCCGCTCAACAGCAAAGGACATTGTTCAAAATAATGGGTTTGGCCATCAAGTCGGAATTCCACTCAGGCCTGCACATGGACAACAAGGAGCGAGATTCCAGAAAACCAATGCTCGTGGAATTCTACCCCACGAAATCCACAAGAAGCAAATGCCGGAATTTTCCTATGCTTTTGTTTTTCGTTTTGAGACAAAATTGGGTTGAATAATCTTCTAGGTATGTTCGAAGCCGTGGCTTCCTACGAACAAATCGTGAGAAGCCATAATGTAACCATACCTCAGGATCCGATGATCGGATATCACATAGGAAGATACATAATAGTTCACGATACGATCCTCAGTAGGTCTCGAAATACATTGCGGTCGTAGTGTTTGGAATCAGTGGGAAGAGCCGAGGTGGGAAGGTGCTAAAGTGGGAATACCCCGCTACCAACTACATCATACTTATCAGGGATCCCAAATCATATCCTTTGTCTGTATTCTTTCCCTGGAATAGTTTCTTCCTCTCTCCAACTCTCAATCTCATCAGAAAAAATTCTTTTCAATTCTAAGGTACAAAAAGAATAATAATCAAACACAATGGCACCAAAAGTTCTCTTCGTCCTTACATCCCATAACAAAATGGGAGATACTGGCAACCCCACTGGTTGGTATCTTGTAAGTCCTCTCACAGTTTATTCCCAAGATATAATGCTCACTAATTTCTCTTTGACAGCCTGAGTTCGCACACCCATATGAAGAGCTCAAAGACCATGCCGAAATTACAATTGCATCCCCCAAGGGAGGAGCTGCACCACTCGACCCCTCAAGCGTAGAGGCTTCCAAAGACGACAAGGTCTCCACACAATTCTTGAAAGAAAAGGAGAGCTTGTGGAAGAACACCGAGAAGCTGAGCGACTTCTTGGGCAAGGCCAAAGAATTCGAGGCTATCTTCTTCGTGGGAGGTCATGGTCGTAAGTTGCACAACCCGGAGATCGTCCAAGTGACATGACCTGATGATGTGCAACAATAGCAATGTTCGACCTCGCAACAGACGAGACATCGCACAAATTGATCAACGAGTTCTACTCCAACAACAAGGTCGTCGCCGCAGTCTGCCACGGTCCCGCAGCACTCACCCACGTCAAGATCCCAGGTGGTGGGTACCTCCTCGACGGACAAGCCGTTACTGGATTTTCGAACTCCGAGGAAGACGCGGTGGGCTTGACTTCTGCTATGCCATTCAAGTTAGAAGACAAGCTGAATGAGGCCACGGGTGGAAAGTACGAGAAGGCGGCTCAGGATTGGGGTGCTAAGGTTGTGGTTGCTAGAGATGGGAAGTTGATCACTGGCCAGAATCCTGCTAGTGCTGGACCGGTTGGACAGGCTATTCTGAAGGCGATTTCCTAGGTTGGGAAGTCAAAGTCTTGTGTATGATATGTATAATAAATCGTAAGACAAAATCGAGAATCTTGAGAACGAAGTTTAAAAAAAAGGTCAGAATATCGGGCCGCGGTGTCTGTGAAAACTCTCCTTTTACCTCTTATCGGAAATTCCTACTCTATCTCTACGCATGCGTACTAAACTTCCTTTTACGTCGCCTTAGCCTAATCTCTACCCAAAAACTATAAACTTGTATCCTTAGCTGTACCATCGTGATTTATATTGTAGTAACGATCTTACTTATCCCTCTAGGAAGAATAAATGAAATTTGGCTAATATTAATTGTATTAGAGACTACGGAATTAAGAATTATTGTGTTTAACGTTATTTAGCCTTAGGTGCCGGAAAAGGTAATTTAGTACGTCCTCGAGGACTCTATCTGTTAAGCCCTCTTCTTATCTACAGATCTATCTCTTTCTCTCTTGGCGATGTTCAAGTAAATTCATTACTAGACAACATCTTATTATTATGCAACATATTTCTATTGAATTAGCATCTGCTTCCACCAATATTAAGCTATATTTTTCGAGAGACTTTAAGCTATTTTTGCAAAAGACTGTGGTAGGCCAAAACCGAAGGTCATGTGATTTTGATTCAATGTAAATTTTCGAAAGATATATAGTAGTAACATTGATTTTGCTTATGAGATTTTGCTTTTCCACATTATCGTTACATATTATCCGAAGCTATTTCTCCCCGGCCTTCGTAGTACTCCCTCGTTAATTCGTCAATGATTATTATTAACATGTGTAGAGCTTGACCGCCTATTATGACCTGAATACTGCCATTTTCTAGCTTAATCAAGAAGAATAACCTAATCGGCTGTTGCAGCCCCCCGTCAAAGCTTCTGATATGGAATTACGATATCTCTTTGTAGTCCTGCAATCGGCACGAACCTCAAAATTGATCGTGCTTCTAGAGGGCACATCAATGAGACGACTTCTATTTTTAGACAAACTCGGGTTATCATTCAATGTTTGTGTTTCGGAAACGGCTGTTGCAGTCGGCAGCATCACAATTCACAAACAATCAGCAATTTGTCTGTCCATATTGACGCTCATGGAAGAAGAACACCTTGCACTACCTGGCCTCTACACAGGTTCCTGTTTCCTGACTGTAAGGAGTGCCAGAATCAAAAAGAAATACTATGTTGTTACATATTCATCTAATATCACAAGCTTTTCATAGATATAATTTGCATCCCGGCGGTCCTTCATTTGCCCATGCTTACAGAATAAAGCAGAGCGTCTTGGACAAGCGTCTCACCCTCCAGCCTTAGATTTATGAAATCTCTCCGTGCATAGCATGGATTCCTTTCTCTTCGTCAAGCTTTCTTTATTCTCGAATCAAACCGGTTTGATGCATTGAAACTCCCCGCCTTTCTTTCGACCTCTAAATTGGAAGGTTCAGTTTGAGAAGGTCTAAGTTCTCTTTGTTTGGTAGTCATTACATCCAGTAGTTCGATCTATAAATGCCAGATCAAATGGCATTTGACTTCCCATTGCGAATATCGACTCTAGTCCACAATACATCATCCGTTTTCTGTCCCTCTCGAAGCGACAGCATTTGAATATATCAAAACCGACGTCTCGCTACTCAGCCCAGCTTACCCGGCGTAATGGACCCTCATCAAAAGAAAACTCCTGAAAAGCCTACAGTGTGCCCGCATTGTCAAGAGGACCACCCACTATCACGCAGCGGTCGTGTCACCAAACATCCAATGTACATTCCCGGAAATTGTCTCCATTGTCAAGAAAGCCACGAACCATCGCAGGCTTATTGCCATTATTGCAGGGGATATACTTTACCTACCATGACACATCGCAAAAAAGGAAGGAGCATTCCCATCCAGAGGAACATTTTCGAAATTCACCCATCCAGTTCCTACGAGGTCAAATGCACCCCAATGAGAAGCGCAGCCATGGCCATCGAGAAGGACCTATACGTGGCGGTTTTTGGCTATAAGTTCCTCGAGGATGACATTCTAAATACTGTCGTCTTTGCACATCAGCCGGGCGGAGAGGAGGAAGAGAGAATCCATCTGTCGATGCGCAAGGCAGAGCGTAGCCCTACAATTTGTCAAACCAAAGCAAAGCCGAGATTGTGGAGCCGACTAAGAAAGGAGGATTGGGAGCAGTTCATCGATATTGTGAAAGAAAGTAAGTAAGCTCGTGGGAGAGACTAGATAAATAAGCTGACGTAAAACAACAGTACCCAAGGGATTTCCAGCACCAAATTTCAAAAATTAAATACGCATCGCTCAGTCTCCCAAGATTACAGCCCAGAGCCATTGTCAGACGGAAAAGAGAAAACACAAAAAAAAGAGATTAGCCTCCAATAAGCAACGACAAAACAAACTGCCCTTTCCCCCATTTTTCAAAATATCAAATTGTTCCAGACAGACTTTAAACTTTTTTCCCCATTGTCGCGCCTTCTGCTCCTTTGACTTCGGTACTTATTTCTTTGAACCATCTTAGAAACCCCCGGTCCTCTTTGTCGAATTGATTCGGCCCATATTTTTCATCGTCGAATTCTGAATCCTCAGAATCGGCGTCAAAAACATCGGCATGTCCTTGGTCTTCCCACCCTAGTGCATCGTCCTTAATAGATCCATCGTATGGTTGACAAGAACAAAATGGTTTACGATGCCAACTGTTTGCCTCATCTAGTCCATGTTTACACATAGTATGATCGCCACCTGACCTCCACGTCTTTATGACTTTCTTAACGGGTCCCGAGAGTTGCTTAAACTTCTCAGTTTCGATTTCGGTGAAGTAATCATCACTGAACTTGTCTTTCATAGCTTCTGCCCACCAAGGATAGAAACCAGCTGTTTCCCAGTCGATAATCCCAGTGACCTTCCACTTTTTCTCCTCGTTCTCGTTTGAAACGAAGATATTTTCGAAATGTAGATCGCAGTGGGTTAAGACGTACGGCCCACCCTTAGGGAAACTTGCCTTGAGCTTAGCTATCTGCTCATCCGCCTCTTTGACCCAAGAGTTGAGAGTTTCTTTGTCCTTAGTCCGACCGTCATCCCTTATATACCTGTCATAAAGTATACCCTTTCTCATGGCTGGAGTTAAGTTCTCTAGCCATTCTTCCTCATTGATCCCAGTCTTGATACAGCCACCTTTCCTACAACACCCGATCAAGCCATCGAGCAACTCTGAGCCATCTACACTACCCATTTGAGGGCTTGTGATTTGACGCCACTGTTTCATATGCTTGTCTAGGTCTTCGAATAACTCATCGGTTTCCTCCACAGAGATGTTCTGAAATACGCTTTCCATTGGAACGCCTTTCACGCGAGCCACTATCTCGAATGTGAACTTGTTGTCTGGACCTTCGATTTTGAATGATTCCGGAACCGGGACATTTGGTTGCTTCTCTCGTATGAATTTTCGTACAGTATAATCCTTCGCGAAAGGATGTAGGTTAGGCTCGTTTGGGTAATCTTTCATTAACCATGGTCCGCCCCTGCCAAGTTCCCAGATGGCCGAGTTTTTGCGGCAATACATCACTTTCAGACGTGATGTATAATTGCCCTTGCTCTCGTGTTCATCATTCCAGTCACAGTTGCGACACAAAACTTCCTTTGATTTGTGGGTACATTGCTGGTCGGAATCATTTTGCGGTTCATAGACCGTAACACCATGGACTTTGTGAACGAGATCACTAGCCTCTATTCCAGGATGAACTACAAAAGTTAGTTAACTCCGAATGATTAGATTGCAGGTCGCATATCCTCACAAGTATTGTCTAAGGCCCTCCTGTCCCGGATAACATTCTTCGGAAGTTTAGCGTTTTCCATTTCGATATAGCGATTCGAACTCTGAGGCTAAAGTAAAAGAAAGACAGTATGTTGGATTCGAAGTCGAGGGTCAAGTTGGAGGCTATATACAAAGACCAAAAGAGACAAAGGAAATATGCACTCTGGTTAAGAGGAAAGAATGCCCCGGACACTAGCTTCTCAAAGGATCTTCCGGAAGTAACATGGCTAAGCGAGGTTGTGCTAAATGCATGCTACTTGCTACTGACTACCACAAGTCGTCGGTAGTTTATTGTGATGCTAGAATCGAGATGTCTAATAAGTCAATCCAATAGGGTTCAAGGATTGAAAAAAGACTTGATAGACTTTACAGTCCGACTGCGTACATTGGTTACCAGGGCGATTCCTATGCTTTACCTCGCGAAGGACAAGATGTCAATAAATTGTCAATCGCCTGCCTAATGATCGTTAACCAGAATACGTTAGCTTGGAAAAGAGCTTAAGAATATGTTATGATTAGAATAATTGACAGAATATGTCATAGTGCACCAATTTAATTCACTAAATATACGACATTTAGTCAATTGCTGTCAGTGTTTGGACAGCCAATTATTTTATCCTCCGTGAGTACATAGGTAAAGATATATATTGGCATGCTTAGTAAGCATTCATGAAAAGTAGTTTTTGTTGGCACCGCTTCAGATACAAAATCATATCAGCTGAGAGCTGCAGCTGCATGGCGTCGTCAAGCAAACCTACCTGCTGTCAGCCTTTGAAACGCAATCTTGTCAACATGCCGCCTGTCTGTCGTAACCATTAACAAATCATGCTCCTGGCTTCCAAAACATGAGCGACACTGATGGAATTATGGAATGCGCGCTAGGTGCTGCAAGGTTTTGGATAGCAGCCCGCGAACGAGTGGATGCCATTGATGCTGTACCTCAGGCCAAAGCCTTGACTGTTGGGCTGAAGAATGGATGGGACTGCCACTTGGAACCATATACATATCAACCGCTTCTTGAACCCGACGGGATCCGAGTTCTCCGCATTTTCCCCTGGAAGGAACGATTACAGACGATAGATGGACTTTACATGCCTCGATGTGAGCTCATCCACCTCAATTTGAATTCATCTCCCGAATATGCAACTATATCTTACGCTTGGGGAAGCCTTCTCGAGAATAGTCCAGTGCTCCTTCATGGACAGAATTTCCTCACAGTTACCAACTCCTTATTCGAAGTGATATGCTGGACGAGTATCGATACCGAGGAGCCTCTTTATTTCTGGGCAGATCAAATCTGTATCAACCAACATGATCTCGTCGAACGAAGTAAGCAAGTAAACATGATGGGCAGGATATACAAACAAGCCACATTGACTTTCGTGTGGCTTGGAAAGAGCGGTGACACGGATGAAGTCGCTTTCGATCTGATTAAAAAGCTGTCGCTTGACGATCTGCCATTGGTAAAGGCGTACGACACGTTTCTTTTCAAAAACGTAGTGCGGCTCCAAAGCATTCTCGAGCCTTACGGTATTGGTTGCAATGGAAGCGAGCCTGGATGGATTGCCATCAAAGATCTCTCTTTACGACCGTGGTTCACACGGCTCTGGACTTTCAAGAGTTTGTAGTGTCGAAAAATGTCACCTTCGTATGCGGTAGTCGCCAGACTTCATCTCCGGGCTTACTTCGAGCATTCTATGCTGCGCAGGTGCTACTGAAGACTTCAACTAGTGGCATATACAACACTCACCTACTGCACAGACAGAGAAATAGATATCTGACAACTTCTTCCACCAAACTACTTGATTTGCTCTGGGAAATCTCGGACAGCGACTATCAATGCAAAGATCAACGCGATCGGGTGTTTTCTGTATTGAGTCTAGCTGGGTCTGACAAATCCTCTACTATTAATGTCGACTATAGCTTATCCGTAGCGAAAGTTTATCTATCGGTTGCAAGAGAGATAATTAAAAGTACGGCAAGTCTAAAAATTCTCACACGAAGACGCTGTGGCGAGTTAGAGGACCTTCCGTCATGGGCACCGAATTGGAGCTTTGGAATATCTTCTCAAATGGCTCTTGATACTGGAAATTTATCCTTTTCAAGTTCTGGGGGGTTTCAGCATATCTATAAAGAGTCAGAGGAGCATATTCTTATCTTCAAAGGCAAAATTATATCCACAATTGCCAAAGTTGCGTCGCATAACTTTACAGAACATGGGGACGAATATGATAGTAAAGACCTCGAGCATTTTCTTGGATTCAAAACCCTGGTACCTCAAATCCTCGAGGAGCTGGAAGGGTGGCCGCACGTCGATGGCTCGTTCAAACGGAGGACATGGGGGTACTGGAACTGGCTTTTGGGGATGAATTTTTCTGCTGGAAATTTCGGAAATCGCACTGATGCCTATGAGAATGGACTTGATGTCGCTGATTTCATGACCAACCCCCGAAACCGTTACGAGAGAGATTTGCGGAAGTGCTTTGGAAGGAAAATCGCGATTCTAGACACGTATGGTTATCCGCTGGGTCTTGTTCCAGACTATGCTCGTGCAGGTGATAATGTCTGTATATTAAACGGCTCGACAACTCCTCTAGTGCTCCGAAAAAATGGACAGTCGTTTGAGGTCATCGGGGAATGCTACGTAAATGGAATTATGTATGGAGAGGCTGTGGACTGGAGTCAAGAAGGAGGTGAAACTTTTGTTATCAAATGAAGGAGGTAGCCGTTAACTCACAGTCGCTTTCCAATAAAGCGAAGTCGTCACATAGTACCAATACTGTAAGAAGTTGTACTGTGGCTACCTTGACTCGACAGTGTTCGAGACTCGATTTCTTCAACCCACCGAGCACCATTATCTCCACATCACACATCAGCAGACAAAGCACAAACCCTCATCTGAAAACAAAACTCAAGCCAGATACATCACAGTCTGTACGACGAGAAATAACGAGAAGGGTGTGGGGGGTGATCTGTAACGAGTAACCCCTACACCGCTTATTACTGTCCATTAACCTATATCTTATTACTTATTTCGTAGGCATGCAACATGATCTTTTTTTTTCATAGTATGTATCAATACCAACAATACTTCAACCCACTTCCCGCACCCAATGTCCCTCCCGAACATCCCCTGCCTTACAAACCCCTCCCACAACTACACCATCCACCGCTTCCACCCACCTTCCTCAAAGAAACCACCTCTCACACTCTCCATCCCACTATGTCACCTCCAACCCCCTCACCGCTTTCATGTCCCATCTAAGAACTATCCTCTACGTATCCAAATGGAAGGTCCCCTCATAGCAATACAGCGTCTCCTTCCAAAAGTCTCATGGCATATCGAAAACTATGACGTCCCTTTTCCACTATCAGGCGGTCATGAGCTGGCAAAACTAGCCTTCCGAGAGATATATCAGCGTGATGTACGAGCAGATATTGTTGGGGGTATGATTGTAAGAGATGAATACACGGGGTGGTTAGTTGAAGCTCGTCCAGATATGTATGTAACACCTGAGATTCCCTGCTTATCTTCAAGAGCCGAGAGCCTAAACCAAGACTCCTTTGACTTTAGTATGATCGACTACTACGGCATAACATTCGATCATCTCGTCCCGCCCGGCGACCCCGATCCAGAAGTCCTACAACTCAATACTTTTGAGATAGAAGATGATGGAGGCATATACGCCAACACCTACAGCCGATTGAAAATTGATCCTCCGGATTACATTGGGAAGAAAGTGCTTGCGCTGCCGAGGTGTTGTCAAACGAGGAATGGAACGACGGATCGGAGGCGAGTTAATGAGGGGGTGATGAGAAGGGATGGGATTGAAATAGAGGAAGAGGCAAAAATAGAGGTGCGAGGGTGAAGAGGTTGAGGTGGTGTATGGACTTCAGAAAGTAAAAGAGGTTATTTAAAATCTCGTTCTCATCCCTCAGTTCTACTAATAGTCCCTTCTTTCATAAAACACCAATTCCTTCATATCCCCTCTTCCCTCCCTCTTCTCACCCACCCATCCAGCTACCTCCTCCATCCATCGGAGTCCAACCCCGATATTAAACCACTACCCTATAACCAATCACGTCAATGCTCTGAAAAGATAATCATTACCCTATAGTTCTACTTCTTCTCAACCATCAATTCACATTACCCTATAACTATCTTTCATCATTCTTAACACGATTACGCTCTTAGCAAGCTTTTTCCGACTAAGGAACTAGTGACGACAGAGGGCTCGCTTAGCACCTAACGATTAATGGACCTAACGGATCGTAGTATAGTGTAAAAAGGAGCCTAGTACGGATAGTCCGTCTTTTTAGGTCTTTTGCTAACTAATGCACGACAAAGCAAATTTCAACTTTTACAATTATTTTGAGATTTCTTTAAATAATACTCTACTCATTCAAAGTTTGCAAACCTGCCTCACTAAGAACCTGACAGGCTGGTCCTTGCCTAGGTTTGATCTTTAAATTTAACTTCCCTCTAATGCCCCCCTTGACGATGACGCGCTGGACGAGATTGCCAACTGAGATTCGTTCCATCATCCTCGAAATGGTAGCAGAGAATTACAGGTTCAAATCCGAACAGTACGCCCGCGCGGGCTATGCCAGCGTCTGCCGGGAGTGGCAACCGGTCTTCGAACAGAGGAACTTTCAGCGACTTGTTCTCGATCAAGAGCGCATATCTGACCTTGAACAAGTTATGAGTACCAATCAAAGACGATATTATCTCAGACACCTATTCCTTCGTGTCAGGCTTAACAATTACGACTGCACAGTCTGTAAATCAAAGGAGGATAACCGAACAATCAGGAAGTGAGTAAGAAATTGCCTGGTCCTTGATTTGGTTCACTATTGCACTATTGATTTGCGAGCACAGTCCTACCATCGCTAATTCTAATAGCAATAACGCTATATTTAGCACAGCCATCTGGAATTTATTAGTTATCCTTTCGAAGTGGACCGGATTCGCCGGGAGTCGTCGCCAACAAGGGCTGACTTTAGAAATTGGCGCCTATTCCCCGGGCGACTCTAAGCACACATTTAGGGACTTTCATCTCGAGCCCGACTATCCGTACCAAGAATTAAAGGACTTGGAGACACATTGGGAAGCGTACAAGCTACGAGCCGACAAACTTGGACTTGACAGCTTGAATGACCCACATCATGGGTGGGTTAACGGCAGTCGGGACGATGTAAGCTTGGAATCAAAACAGAGAATAATGGGAACATTGACTATCAAAGCTAAACTTCCGGAATTCTCCGCGTTCTCCCAGACGTTCCCAAAGGTCGAGATTGTAACGGGCCTGCTTATCCGTCGACAGTTCTATCGGAAAATTGCAGCCAAATCCCTCCGCAAGCTCCTCCGGGAGACGTTCACATGCCTTCGGTGGTTTCGTCACGAAGCATGGCATGATGTTGATCCACAGCAGCAGTCATGTTTTGAAAAGAGTATGTCGAAGTCGCATTCCTTGTCACATGTTGACTTACCATTGCAGTCTACAAGAGTATTATTTTACGGAACCTACCAAGTACTCTCCGGGAACTATATATATTCGAGCACTTCAACAAAATTCTCCACCCAGAACGATCCACCAGGCGTGCAAACCGGCCTTTGGGCAAAGCCCTCTCAAAGTCTAGCCGTTTGCTCGAGAATTTGTCTGCGGCCTTCCTTGTGGATGCTGAAGATTTCTTCGCAAATCTCTGGCCGACCAACGAACAAAATTTGAACGTAATTCCCTGGGAGAACCTTCGAAAGCTGGCTCTAACATCACGTTTGCTGCATCCATTGATAGGGCGTGGAAAGATTAACAAGATGCTCATAAATGCAGGCCGGGCGGCTGCTTTCATGCCTAAACTTGAGGTTATGGAGATATGGAATGGTGGCGAAGGTTATGCTTGTCTCTTCCGATACAGCAATGATGATGGAGAACCTAAAATTACTTGGGAATGCAACTGGGGCAGTCACGTTACGTTGGATTATACCGTAGTCCACTGTTGGGCAAATTTGCCCAGGCATGGGCAACATCCGCATGGCAATCTTACAACTGTGGTCAATCGGCTACCAAGGCGACGTAAGCAGGTGAAGACGTATGCCGCTACAATTCGTCATCTGAAACTGCGAAGAAGCGTCTTGCATCTCATTTCTGATTATCAGCTATCCTGGGAGGAATATGGTAACTCATAAGGTTAGTGTAACAAGTGTTGGACTTCTGGTTAGTGTTCACATAAAAGCACTTACGTTTCTTCTTACACCCAAATTACATGCAAATTTCTCCCGTATGGCTTGTCACCTGTTGCTCCCACAGCGTCGGATAGCTGCCTCACCGATTGTCAGGTATAGGCTCTTGCCACAATCACCCGTATAATCATTTTATTAGAATAAATTGTGAGGTTTCCCCTCACAAGATCCTTAATCAGGTCTCGTGCACTCCATTGAATACGCACCTGCAAACAGTCAAAAGTAAGAATTCAGCGCCGAATACTTTAGTTATATTCCACGGACTGCCTAACTACTTGTTAGGATGCTCACGTACTATACTAGCCGTCCGAGAGTTGGTAACTCTGATGAAATCTTCTCATAGAAGAGCACTTGAATATGCTCGAGGAGGCTTCCTCGTGGAAGACTAAACAAGTGTCAGTTACCTACCTAAACTTTTGGACTAAATAAATCGTAAGAAGTCTCATTTACTTAAAACAATTGACGAAATATGTCATAATGTCCTAAGTCAATCCACTAACTAACGATATTTCGTCAACTTAATCGAAGAAATATCGTGCTTCGACTGCCACTTATTTTGTCTACCGCGAAGCTGCTTTTCATCCATCGGAGTCTCTCCCCGACAACCAAACTATTACCCTATAACAAATCACGCCAACAGTCCGAAAAAAACATTATTACCCTATAGTTCCACTTCTTCTCAATCGTCAATTCACATTACCCTATAACATTCCTTCATTACCCTATACTTTGTACCCCATTACCCTATAACTCTCGCGCATTACCCTATAACTTTCACCACGGGGCTCGCTTAAATGCGGATGACCCCGCTACGAGGGGCTTGGGCAAAGGGAAAACTCCGAGCTTATCGTTATCGTGATTGTGGGGAAGAAAATAAACTTTGGTTCCGTTGCCCTGCCCAGGTGATCGAGGAGAATATGTATATTAAGGAATGGCGAATTCTCCTTGGGTTCTTTGACATGCAGGAGATTTCAAAGTTCACTTTGAGATGAATTAGTTGAAATCGGAGAATATTTGACGTGAAAGAGCCTAGAGGTAAGCATACAAGAGTGGAGGGTGAAAGACAAGGGCGCGACTGACATTTGATAGAACCAAATAGACGTATATCTTTGCAATACTTCATTTTAATCACATATCCAAAGTGCAAAAGACGCAAGAATGGGTTCCATAACTCCAAAGCCGGCTCCTCCTACTCCCCAACCATGGGTTGAAACACCACTGTATCGCTCATCAATTCTCTCGCGCTTCGCAGGATGGTAAATACCTCTCTCCATCTCCAAATATATAGCATGTCTTTGACCATTCATGTGCCGTAGCAACATTTATCTCAAACTTGAGACCCTCCAACCAAGCGGCTCCTTCAAATCCCGCGGCATAGGCAACCTCATGTCGCGCGCAATCTCGAAATACCCACCCAACACACCCGTCCGCTTCTACTGCTCCTCTGGCGGAAATGCTGGGCTAGCATGCGCTACCGCAGCGCTTTCGCTGTCCCAATCCTGTACTATCGTTGTGCCCTTCACGACCAGCGCGTTCATGATCGAGAAACTGAAGAGTCTGGGTGCGGAAGTGGTGCAGGTGGGCGAGCACTGGGCGGCGGCAGATCAACATCTGCGAGAGCAGTTGCTAGGGAAGGACAAGACGGGGGTGTACGTGCCGCCATTTGATCATCCGGATTTGTGGGAGGGACATGCTTCGATTGTGGATGAGATGGAGAGGCAGATGGGGAAGAGAGGCGGATATGATGCCGTCGTTTGTAGTGTGGGCGGTGGAGGGCTTTTCGCAGGAATTATGGAGGGGTTGGAGAGGTATGGACGATTGGAAGGAGAGAGGAAGATGAGCGTTTTGGCGGTGGAGACGGAAGGCGCCAGAAGTTTGGCGTTGAGTGTTGAGAAAGGGGTGTTGAGTCGGTTGGGTGCTATCACGACGATTGCGAATTCGCTTGGTGCTACTCAGGTTGCGCCAAGGGCTTTCGAGTATACAAAGAGATATCCCGAGAATGTTGCTTCGGTGGTGCTTTCGGATGCTGAAGCTGCTATTGGCAGTGTATGCTTTGCGGATGATGAGAGAGTCATTGTTGAGGCGGCTTGTGGTGTGAGCATTGCAACTGCGTACAATGGTACTATCAGAAATATAGTAGGAGGAGGGTGTAGCGATGAGGAGTTTGTGAGGAAGAATGTTGTGATTGTGGTGTGCGGTGGCAGTAATATTAGTTTGGACGTATTGGAGAAGTACAAGGAGACTTATGGGAAAGACGAAAAGGTCGTCAAAGGATTTGGAAAAAGGCTGAGCTTGTAGTGTCCTTAGCTACATGTTTTGTTCTCGGTTTGGTCGTAATAAATGGCTGGGTAATGGGTAGCGAAAAAGCGGAAAATGAAATAGAAAACAAACAAGAACACGATTCTAGGCTCGTTGAAATGGAGAATTACATTTGTCAATTTGCCCTGGGTGGTGATTTGTTCATCAGCACTCCGTGCGGACCCTAATCGGTATGATGACAAGAGTATCCGCCAACTTTGAGCAACACACTTATGGCACCAATTAAATATTTGAAATGAAATTGTGCGTGATGTGGATGTTGAAAGGCACTTAGCTTGGGTCTTGTCTGTTTCTTGAGGAAAATATAGCCCGATGGCAAATAACTCTCTCTTTCTTGTGAATGTGTTTGGAGCGCGTCCTGAGGACATATTATCTGGCATGAGATCTCGCCTGCAAGTATGACGGCTGAACTCAGTCTCATGTTTCCTTGGTTGTTTGATTCATGCCCAGTTGTCAGAAACTCATTGTCGACGATAAACAGCGACTGGCAGATTCGAGGGTTCCTCTCTCCTTTGGCTAAATCCTATGGGGGCGTGGAGATATGATTTTTTTGCTTTTGCGCGCACAACACGGCTTGGTATCGGGGATGCGAAGTACCAGATGTATCGTATTTGGAGGACAATCAGCCATTCTTGAAGACTTCCGCAGTGTGTGTCTAGAAGGATTCAAGAGGCGGATGTTTGACCCCAATAACCCGAAACGTGGAGAAGGATCTGCGACATGGTTGAAATAAAGTAGGAGTCAGTTGGAAGAGTCGTACATTATATGCTCTCGTTGAACTCTTACCAACTGTTCGAGGTGTAAGGAGGCATTAAATACTGAGGACAGTCGGATTTATGTTTGATATGGATTCAGCCGTAAAAGCATATACGAGAGGTGCATCCAACTAGCAAACGCTTGACCATTTTAGGATAGTTTGCCGAGATTTCAGGTCCCAAGTCTTCCGTTAGCGAATGGAGACCTCTCCCGCAGCTTTCCTCACCACAACCACCAAATAATTCCTTCGTAACTCAAGTTACAGTGCATTCATCCTATCATTCTGAGGCGCGTCCAGCCCTGTTCCCCTGCGTTCTTCATTGAGACGCATCCGGCGTTCTCCACAGGTGCAGATGTTACCATGGAGGAGAGGGTGGATTGTGGATGCAATCTGTTCTATTATTATTCTCCCACCGCAGATATCACATCAGCTGCCGGTTCCAGCTTCCTTTTGCTATACCATTAACCCTCTTTCCCCAGATTATCTCACTTATATCTAGTCTTCTTCCTTTGTCACTGCAATATTGTTGCATAGCACACCCCTCCGTCTTTTAGGACCTGCTTAATGTACCAGGATACCATATTCCCGATTTGAATTCAACACACAACCACATTCCCAAGTTATCAAAAGCTTCCTTATCAGGCTTGCCACCATTCCCGAACCATCGTTCATCATGCCGAAACAACCTAATGTCGAATTTCAATTCGTCAATTCCACGATCGATGCTCCAACGATGCCTCGAGACCAAGCCGTTCGGGCACTCATCCGAAAGCAAGCGATGAAGAAGGCTTCTGCGGCTCGCAGAAAGGATGGGAATTATGGCAAACATAATCTTCGCCAGTACCCTGTATTTGTCGTTGAGCCAGCGAACCATGTTACGCCCACCGCCGTGGTGGTATTGGATCAGGAGGTCCACGAGAACAATACCACTATTATCAAAACCGAGTCCCCGCCGGGCCATAATGTCTACAACCATAAGAATGTACAGCAGAAGGCAGCGAATAGAATGACCAGTCAACAGAGGTGGCTCGCAAAACTTGCACTGAATCCAAGTCCATGTGCTAGTCTACCAGCTACGGGGTACGAGCTTACCAATATCAAGTCAGACTTTGATATTCTAGACTTGTCAACCTTGGCGTCTATGTTCGCCAGTCGTGCTGTACGAAATGCGTTGTCACAATACCCACTCCAAATTGTCCATCAGTTACGGACGCAGAAACAATGGTCATACTTGGAGTATCTGCCCAGTCAATATGGCCATTATGCATGTTTGAGTGCTGCCACGGACTGTGTAATTGCTCGCGCAAGGCAAATTATTTCTCCGCATGATAATTGGGAATCTGCGGTTACACATTTCTACTGCAAAGCGTTAGGCACTTTACAGAAGGCATTGGATGATCCTGTGCAACGATATAGTGCTCAGGTCCTTTGTGCTACTGAGATTTTGGCGCTTTTTGAGGTAAGCATCGCAGTCTTTCCAAAATATCTGCCTATATTGATATCACTGAGTAGCTGCTTGATCCAACCGGCGAAGCTGCTTGGGTTCGTCATTCGGCCGGAGCCGCTAGATTGATTCAAATCCGTGGTCCTAACAATTATAATTCCGATTTTGAAAAGGCACTTTTCATGGCACACACTGGCCCAATTGTGAGTCCTCGCGCTATGGCTCCAGACGCTTACATTCAGTCACTAATCCGTTTCTTTGGCTAGATGACAGAATGTGTGATGAACAATCAAACTTGCTTTCTCGAGGAAGAATCTTGGCAAGAAGTCTTCCGGTCCATCATCCATGAAGACGAGTTCTTGATATCTGACCGAAGTGAAATCACTATTAGCCTCATCATGATCAAAGCCTTTCTACCAGGCCTGTTTCGGGATGTCACCAACATTATATGTGTGGATTCCGAACCTAAATCTGACTACGTAAATGCTGTAATTGATGGCCTTCGCCGAGTTCGAGGCAATCTTCGCAAATGGCGAGGCAGATATGCAAAGATACTCTTGTCACTTCCTGGCATGCGTCCCGGAAGCTTGGCATATGATTCTCACTGCAAAGTTTTCTCAACATACGTTACATGTTTGATGATATCTAGCCGTCTTTTAGGAACCCTTTCGGCTGTTGAGCGTGCGGATTGCGAAGATTGCACTCAGCGACTCTCGGAAGAAATGTTCGAATTGACCATTCAAACGAAATCTGAGAGCGAACAAACCGCATTGTTCATGGCCCAAACTTTTGGTATTTCCGCCTCGGTTCAAGCAACACAACCTATTTGGCGAGAGCTCACAGAGAGCGAGTCTGACATTTATACCCTATCCGGTGCTGCTGTGGCTCGCTCAGCATTCGAGAGTTGGTGCCGAGTTATTGGACGAAAGATGCCAAGTTGAATGACTTTAAAACGGCGGCACACCGTTTCTGTGGCAAATAGTGGTTGAGGGCAGAAATCCCAACGCCTGTCCCAATGTTCCTGTCGAGAATTTCCTCTCGCTTTCAACACCAGCTCCACGCCGAACTTCATCTTCGTTTCCACTATGCGAAATTCATGTCTTGTCTCAAATCTGAGGCTTGAGGTTTATCAGGTTCTACTCTCTGCGGACATGCATATAGGTTGTCTGTGGCGGACAACGGATCCGGATACATTGACTGACTGGGAAAGTGTTGAAGCAGGGCTGTTCGATATGCCCGCGTCATGCTCCAAGTCGATTTTTCTTCAAGCTTAATGAGAAGTTGGAATGTCGGACAATGGCTCATAACATATATGCTAAGCCTATCGCGGAAATATGTCAGCTGCATATACTCGTACTATCGCCAAGGGTGATGCGCCGTGGGGGACTGTTGCGCGGTCTCTAAGCCATAGTTTGGTAAGAGTGTCGGAAGCCACATTTTACGAAAGATGATGTTGGTGCAAAGCTTTCCGTCTGAAAGTCACGAATGCATAAGATCTTGTAGATCGTCATGGCCGAATTGGGATTTCGTGTCGTGTCGCATTACGTTGTGGGACACATCGGGCGTGGTAAAACACCAACCACCCATCCTTGCAACACAGTAATTTTCCGCAGATGTCAGCCCAGTAAATGATGTAGATAATGACGAGCGGACTGAAAGGTATACTGAAGCATTTCCTCGATGTTCAATTCATTTGCAACGGAAATTCATATGCAAATGAAAATTTTGGTAGACGTTCAATCACAGATTCCCTTGGAAGCATGAACCGTAATCCTTAGCAAGAGTATGTTCCTCGATTCAATATGTGGAGACTCATCTAACTTGTTAGTTATCGATCGAATAAACTTTGAACCTCCGATATCATTTCCCCGAATTTGAAACGCAGAGCTCATCCAGCTAGTCAGCATGTCCACTCTGTCGATGCGTATAGCTGTCGTCGGCGCTGGTGCGGCTCATTTCAACGTCGCCAATGCTCTGAGTCTTGATTTGATGGCCTCTGCTTCTTCGTTGAATTCCAGAGCAATACTCTCTCGTTCAAATGCGCAAATCTCGCCACGGATGTCCTATATCAGACCACGAGACGGGTCAGACTCTGCGAACCTAGCCGTCCTCGGTGTACTCTCAGCCGTATTGTTTCTCGCAATGATCATCTTGGGGATCTTTCATGGCTGGAATTGGCGGAATTCAATGTTGCGGGTCATACGTGTCCAAAAGGAGAAATACGATGCCTTTTTCACCCCGGAACTTCCTGTCTCTGAACCCATCTACGAGAAGGACGGCCAAGGAATTGGGGACCCTAAGATTGAGAAAACTTACGAATTAGATGCTCAAAGTAACAGGAGTCTTAGAACGAGACTTAGCAGAGCCTTCTCATTGAAAAAGAAGATCGTGGTCAATAAAACAGTCGAAACTTGGAGGATGGCACCTGGCGGCCCATTTAATTCCCACTCACCTACGGCGGAAGTACCACCAATGCCTCGAGCACCACTGGTTATGGAGGCCATCATATTACCAGAGCTTCCAGCGCAGTCACTACGAACCGAGAAGTCCAAGATCCTGACAGAAGATGAAGGTATCGAAAAAGCCTCAGCCGAGAGAATGCGAATCGACCGTCTTCAATCCCTTAAAACAGAAGAAGAAGAGATCCAAACCCTTCTCCTAACCCTCCAAACTCGGAAGACCCAGCCCTCAAAAGATGACGCACCACCAAAGGCGCCCCCCCCAAAATAAACCTCCCTTCGCCAACGGCCGCCCCACTTCGTCACATTCACCTTCAAACATACTTTAAATATTAAATCAAACGAAAAGGATCTAACCAATAGGCGGGCCTAACAGCCCGCCTGCGACTGATTTGTGTCTGGAGTTTCCCGTCGTTAAACACGAAAGCCAGGAAAGATAGAAAGAAACTTTCCTGAAACATTAAACGAACCCGGATGTGGGTGCGCAGCGGGCGGAGGGAAGCGTGCGCACCCCCATCCGGACCAGTTTAGACACTTGGAGCCTACGGGTGTAGTGATATTTTCCTGTTTTTGGCGTTGGTGGTCTTTTTCTTTTGGGTGGGAAGGGGGTGGGTGGTGTTGTGGTTATTGACTTTTTTTTTGGAGTTTTTGGAGAGGTTTCGCTTAGTGTTGTATATATTTATGATTTCTTTTATGTTGAGCACAATTTTAGATCGGTGGGGTGACTGGATTTCGTCATCCACCTGTTTGCAGCAAACCCGTTCGTTGTATTTGGAATTACCTTCGCAGTTACTTCGTTTTGCCTCGATCCATTACTATTCTTTAGTCTTGCCTTCTTTGTTACCCAGAGTTCTTCCGGATGGTACCAAATATACTGCGGTACCGGTGATACTCGGCCCTACGAGGACAGAGTAAACGTGTGTTCAAATCTATCTATGTCGGGAGCTTAGCAGAGACGTGCATTTCATCCCTTGGCCATGGAGAGGAGTTTCTTGAAATCTCCAGTTGCACGACGTCGGCGTTCGAGGACTGCCAGTGGATTTCGGATAGGGACATGGGTTTTGGTTTCGTTTATCTTTCGACATGTAGAGGAAAACCTATGAATTGCAAATGGGAACCCGGTTCTTGGTCTCGGTCAATTGTCTGCAGGTACTCCAGACTGAACCGCAGCAGACTTAACCTACGCAGGTAGCCGTCGAGGCATCGGCGACTACGCGTCCGGGAGTTGAGGACAGGCTGGACTGTAAGGACTTGTTGAGGGGTTGGGAGTCTCCAGTCTTCGTTATGTTCAGCCTGGAGATGTTGAACCTCTACAAACAGCGATACAGCAGTCGAAGAGATGTTGCTTACGACGATGGTTACGATATTAGTTAGGGACATGGGGAGAATAGCTGGTCGAACACCACAAGTGGAGTCCGATACAACTACACCAGAATCGAGAGATTTGTTTTCCACTGACAGCTACGCCGGTTTCAGCATTACTGTCGCGCCTTCAAGTCCCCAGGATCATACCACAGTAATTATCATCTCGGATGGGGAACCTCCTACAACTACCGCCGAGACCTCTACCACAAGGATCATCACCAGTCCGATATCCCTTTCCCATGGCTTGATATCTAAAGCGAGCACAATTATTTCTGTTGAATCGACCTTGCAGCCGCGAACAACCTCTACACCGCGCTCATGTCTCGATAGCCAAGCACCTCCTGAATGTAGCGCCACTATATCCATCAACGAATTACTGCACTATCAAAGCAACACCAAACCATCATACTTGACACAATTAATTACTGCTGCCTGCTTCCTCTTATTCTTCTTGGCTGTAGCAGTCTACCTATTTGTCTGTTTGAAACTACGCAAAAGCCAGAAGCGCCCGGTATCTCTGCGCTCGAAAGATGAACACGTAATAGATGGGAAGGAGCATTGTGGCATAGAACTAACTACGATTTACAACACACACGAGGCAGATGGTCAAGCTGTCATGAGAAGGGAGGAAGTGATACTCCAAGGGATGGGGTTGTCCGAAGAAACAGATCTGTTACCAGGAACACGACGACAGTAACAGTACCGAACTCACAGCCGTCAACTACTGCGGCTGATGTCATTACTTCCGCCGATACCAACCTGTACGTTCTACCTACCTTTCATTTTGACAAATGAAGCTATCTCCAGTTCAACGGATTAAACAGAGGAATCAAAGCGGATCAGGACATATTTGCAGGTGGAGAGGAGGAAGACCATGATATCTCAGGGACTTTGTGAGACGAGTGGGATGTACCTTTCGAATTTCTCAGCCATTTTGTCGGTCCTTACCAATCATCCTCGGTGGTCACATCTCCTAGCGCTTGTTGTCTTTTGCCATGTGGGAAGTGGATGGATAATGAATAATATGTTCGAATGTATATTGTAAAGCTAAGCAGCTTCATAAGAAACGGTTTCTGCAGGGCAGAAATATGGGGATCGGCGCAACAAGAACAATTTGGAATTGTATATCTGTCATTTCAGAAGGTCAGCAAAACTTAATCGAATACCAAACGATTTTACAATAAATATTCTGTATTTTTCCTTTCTGACTGACTTGTTGTTATACCACGTGATCCCGCCCCCTAATTGGAAGGTGGAAGCCATTACACAATCAATTGTTGCACATCGCAAGCCTCGAGCCATAGAGTGATCCGAGAGACCTCCATCTCACACCGTTATCCCACACAAGATTGGACGCCGATGCTCTTCGTCCAATGCGGGGAACAAGCACTCCGTAGGTACTCACGTAATTCGCTTCTTTCTGACAGCTGAAGCGACGCCTTGCATCAGCGTGAAATTGCAACCTAAAGATGACTCTGATTTGGTAATATGATGGATCAGCTGGTGAGTGTATTGGATGGTTTACTCGGTCTTGTTGGTTAATTCGTTGAAGATGGCGGCGGTCAGCGGGCCCTTGTTTTGGTTGTTAGTTGGGAGGTGTGATAAATTTGAGCTGAGGTGTTACACGAAGCAAACACACGTTGAACAAGGCTCTCGTGGCTTTGAAAGTGAGAATGGAGGGATGCTATGATGTGATGTGTTTGGAGCCCTCTTTAAATCGTTCAATGTTTGCGACTTACACGGATACAGCTCTTGAGCTTCGATTTCGACTACGAAAGTAAACTACCAACCACAAAAGCGATGGCTACCGCAACAGTGACGGAATTACCAGACGCCCATGTCCCAGAAGACCAGAGCTCCAATACCTCAGACAAGATGCAAACCAAGCTCCTGAACGAGAAAAACATACCCAACACAACAACAGCACCAGTAACCGAATACCTCACCCACATCCCTGACGAATACGTCGACTCAATCATCAAAGCCCTCGGCGGACCACCACCCCTTAAACACTCATTAAGCCAGCACATCTGGCCACCATCCGGACTCAACGAAGGCCTCTACAAAGACGTCCTCCGCTACCGCCACTTCGCACAATACAAATTCTACTTCGCCTCCCTCCTCTACAACTTCTGTCTCGTAACCCAGCTCATCCTCGGCGCAGCCCTCACCTCCCTCTCCGCCTCCTCCGCATCTCGCAACGGGACAGCAATCACCATCATCGCAGCCGCGAACACCGTGAACGCGGGCCTCGTCGCGCTCCTACACAACAGTGGGTTGCCTAGTCGACTGCGAAATGATATGGTGGAGTACGAGAAGGTGCAGATTTGGATAGAGGAGATTATGAGGGGGGGCGTAGCGTTAGGCGTGTTAGTTGAGGGGGGAGCGGGGGATTCGACGATTACGGTTAGGGATAAGGTTGTTGGGGAGGCGAGTGCGAGGTTTCTGAGGGCGAGGATGACGGTTGAGAAGAATAGGCCGAATGCGTATAGTGCTACCAATGCTACGACTCCATTGCCGGGGGTTGCGCCGCAGCCTGGGACGACGGTGTAGGGATTGAGCTGTGGAAGATATTTGAGGAGGAGCTATTTGCAGGGAGCGTTGTGCTAGAATTGGAAAGAGAAGTGCTATATCAGAAGCGGGACGTGGAAATGTGTGAGGCGCGTTCCTAAAGCTATGATATATAGCAGGCTAACGAAGAAAACTAGGGTTTCAAGATTGACAGATTTAACAGAAGCGCAGAGGAGCGTTGTCGAAGAGCTAGTTTGAGCTAGGGATTGAAGCTTGACACCCACTGTAGGTGCTAGCAGTTGCCTAAATATGCTGATGCAACACATGTAATGTAGAACAGTAATAATACCCCAACATAGGACAGAAGAGTTCCACTTACCTTGAATGCCCGATTCAGAATCGCTTCAAAAATGCAATTGTACAACATATATTACATTTATTACTTGACATCTCCACCTCCTAATATGTCCTTGATGTTGATTTGACCACTTCCCCGCTCCAACGGTTGAGACTGATTTGGTCCTTCTTTCCAGCCGATCATATATATCATACGAAAAGTCGCAGGTAACGAGCCATCATCATTGCCATGCAACTCCCGATAAATACCTTCATTAGCAAGCAAAACATCTCGTTGTATTGGCCCAAATTCTCGACCAAACACCGCATTGCTTTCTCCCATCGCTTGAAGATCCTGCATTAAGGCAAACGAGGTTGGATAATCGACGATTATGTCGTCCACATCTACTGTCAACATCTTAAATCCAGCTTTCTGTAATAGTCCGCCCATATCTCTTACATCTGCCAAGGGCGAGACGTGAGTTGAAACACCACCTCTTCTGTCTTGATCCGCGAGTTGTAAGGAAGTGCGTAATTCGTAAAGAGAATCTCCTCCAAACATTGCGGCGATGAACGGTGCGTCCGGTTTCAGAACGTGGTTTATCTGTGCAAGTAATGATGGTAGATCATTAATCCAATGCATACTTAGAGAGCTCAAGACTGCGTCGAAAGAGTTTCCATCATATGGGAGACTTTCTTCGTCCCCGATTACATCTCGAGTGATGTCTACCTCTTTGTTGAACGGTTGATCCGCGTCTCGATACAGAATGGCTCGCGACGAGTCGGCAGCTGTTATCCGCCCAATTCGAGTTGATAATGGCGGAGATTTTGCTTCTGGGAATGGATCGGGTAGAGTGAGTGCGCGGGCGATATTACATGAATTTGCACCCAAGTCGAGAACGTGGCCAAAATGTCTATTAATGTCCTACCAAACATTAGATCACTTTGACTTCCATTTGCGTCGTAGAACACAATCATACCAGCAATCGCTCAGACAATCTCATTGCCACTTCATCCTTCAAATAATCGACTCTCCTACTACTCTCGACATCTGCTGCTGCTCGTTCCTTCTGCGCCCATTTCGTACGCCGGTTGAAGATTTGCAGAGTAGGGTTTCCTGGATTTTGAACTGCATAATTTCGAATGAAACCTATGCTCCGCCTATGAACATTGCGAGGTAAAAATGATCGTACATTTGGGGCTTTCATAATAGTCAATTGAAAGTTGTACAAATACAATTGTGTAGCTTCATGATGTTGAAGCTGGAAAGGCTATGGTGACGTTTAGCAATATTTGGTACCCGCGAGGCTCCCGCCCTCTAAGTCCGTCTCCGTAGAATCCCTGTCACTCGTGTACACTAGCCGCCTCTGTAC
Organism: Glarea lozoyensis ATCC 20868; assembly: GCF_000409485.1. Lineage (NCBI taxonomy): Eukaryota > Fungi > Ascomycota > Leotiomycetes > Helotiales > Helotiaceae > Glarea > Glarea lozoyensis. The sequence continues at coordinate 167,375 of NW_007360990.1, read as the reverse complement.
GGGGGGTTCAACACCATCTGCAAAGCACACCTCCAAGCATTTAGAAGCTTTCGAATTCTTTGCGCCCATCGCGAGATAATTCTACACCAGCGTTCGAATTCGAGCTGGCTACTGGCCACCACGCGGCGGATGGACGGCCATGATCTTGGGCTAATCTGAGAAGCTCTTCCCCTCTACGACTCCAGCCCACGTTCCATAACACACCTGCGAAGCCGATCAGCTTGATCGAAACAAAGCACCCCGAGAAGACTGCGCGTTTCGAGCTTGGAGGTTGATCTTGCAACCAGGTTTGCGCGGAAGTCGGCGTGTTATCCAGCTTCTTGTTGATCTGACAAATCGAGAGCGGTACACTCGACAGTAAAAATGGCGACCTCAGCAGCTTCGAACTTCCTGAGTAGGGGGACCTCGGGAAATAATTCGAATATGCGTGGACTGGTGCAGTTCATCGCTGATCTGCGGAATGCCAGAGCAAGGGAATTAGAAGAAAAGCGGATCAATAAGGAATTGGCGAACATAAGGTAGGTTCATTTTGGGAGCGCATAAAACAACTGTAATGCTGACGGTATCATTTAGACAGAAATTCAAAGGTATTTGCAAGATATGGTGTGCGGTTCGGATCAGTCACTGACATAGCCATAGATGGCAGTTTGAGTGGATACCACAAGAAAAAATATGTCTGCAAGGTAGGATTTCAACAGCATGTAGAAATAAGCTCTGACAATTTCTAGCTTCTGTACATATACATTCTGGGGTGGAATGTCGATTTCGGTCATCTCGAAGCTGTCAATCTCATTTCTGCAAACAAATATTCTGAAAAGCAGATTGGATATCTTGCTATGACCCTTTTCCTACACGAGCAGCACGAATTGTTACATCTCGTCGTCAACAGCATAAGGAAGGACCTCACAGATCACAATGAGTTGTTCAATTGTCTGGCGTTGCATGCGATTGCAAATGTGGGTAGTAGGGAAATGGGAGAAGCGCTCAGTGGAGAAGTGCACAGGCTGCTGATATCACCGTAAGACATGGGAACTGCATAATGGTTGTTGCTGTGGCTAACTCGATACAGGACTTCAAAATCGTTTGTGAAGAAGAAGGCTGCTCTGACTCTATTGCGATTGTATAGAAAACATCCAGATATTGTCCAACCGCAGTGGGCGGAACGCATAATATCACTTATGGATGATGCGGATATGGGAGTTGCCTTGTCCGTGACCTCTCTCGTAATGGCTCTTGCACAAGACAACCCTGAGCAGTACAAGGGAAGTTATGTAAAGGCAGCTTCAAGAATGAAGCGAATACTTGTAGATGAAGAATATGCGTCGGATTATCTTTACTACAAAGTACCTTGTCCGTGGATACAAGTTAAAATGCTGCGATTGTTACAATATTTCCCTCCTTCAGGCAAGTAAACAGAGGTATCTCTGAAGCCAAAGCTAATTCTTAACAGAAGATACCCATGTTCGCGATTTGATCCGCGAATCACTACAGAAGATTTTGAATTTGGCATTAGAGATGCCAAAAAACGTCCAACAAAATAATGCACAGAATGCGGTTCTGTTCGAGGCAATTAATCTCATCATCCACCTGGATACAGAAACGGCGCTCATGAAACAAATATCAAGCAGACTTGGAAAGTTCATCCAGTCAAGGGAAACGAATGTTCGTTACCTAGGGCTAGAAGCAATGACACACCTTGCCGCGAGAGCCGAAACTCTGGATCCCATCAAACAGCACCAGTCTATCATCATTGGATCTTTGAAAGATAGAGATATCAGTGTGAGACGAAAAGGCTTGGACTTACTGTACAGCATGTGCGATTCTACCAACGCGCAACCAATTGTTGGAGAACTATTACACTATCTGCAAAATGCAGATTTTGCCATTCGAGAAGAAATGGTCCTAAAAATTGCTATTCTGACAGAGAAATATGCCACTGACATACAGTGGTATGTTGATATCTCACTCCGACTCATAGCCATGGCTGGAGATCATGTCAGTGATGAGGTATGGCATCGAGTCATCCAGATTGTAACGAATAACGAACAATTGCAAATATATGCAGCACAGAATATCTTGCAGTACGTCAAGGCGGATCATTGTCACGAGACCTTGGTCAAAATAGGTGGCTACCTATTGGGTGAGTTTGGACATCTAATCGCCGAAGACAAAGGCTGCAGTCCGATCGAACAGTTCCTCGCTCTGCAGAGTAAACTCCAAGGTTGCTCTTCAAGCACGAGAGCTATCATTCTCTCCTCTTTTATCAAATTCGTCAATCTGTTCCCTGAAATCAAGCCCCGCCTTATGTACGTCTTCCAAGCATATAGTCATACACTGGATTCCGAGCTTCAGCAGAGAGCATGTGAGTATCTTGCTCTGGCAAGTCTTCCGAATGACGATCTTCTTCGCACGGTTTGCGATGAAATGCCGCCATTCCCAGAGAGACAATCTGCTCTTTTATCTCGCCTACATCAAAAGCATGGAAAGACAAGCGACAAACGGACATGGGTTGTTGGAGGTAAGGATGCCCAGGCGGGTGAGAAAGACCTGTCTTTAGCCATGAATCCAGGATTAAAACGCGCTCAAAGTTCCAATGGCATCACTCCTGCCAATGGAGCGACAAATGGTGGTTCAAACGGGACCAATGGTCAACACAACGGTTCTAGTGATCTTGCTGGACTTGATATGCTTGACTCCGGACCAGCAGAGCCAAAAATGCTCAAAGCACCAAATTTGGCAAGCGCGGCACATCTCTCTCCAGACTGGGAGGTTGGCTATAACAAGCTTCTGCTAAAAGCAGAGGGCATTTTATACGAAGACGGTCAGATACAGGTTGGTGTGCGGTCAGAGTACCGTGGAGAAATGGCCTGTATCATTCTATACTTCTCGAATAAAGCTCCCACTGCGGTCAGCTCGTTCACCACGACTCTAGATCTCGATGCGGTTGAGAAGGAGAATTTGACTTGGGAAGTCAAAGGGTTGCCAGAAAGCACTATTGCTCAAGGCCTACAGAGCCAACAAATGATCATGTTTAGTGCTCACAATGTCTTTGACAAGAGCCCAACCATCAGAATCAGTTATTTGGCTGGTGCGCTTCAGGCCCTGACATTAAAATTACCGATCACAATTCACAAATTTATGGATCCTGCAGAGTTGACCGCGGATGATTTCTTTAAACGATGGAATCAGATCGGAGGCGCTCCACGAGAGGAGCAGCGGGTGTTCGGTGTGAAGGGTAATGATCGGGAATTCAACGACTCTTTTATTCGAAAAACGGTCGACGGATTCAGATGGGGCATTCTCGATGGCGTGGACAAAAACTCAAAGAATTTTGTAGGCGCTAGTGTTCTTCATATTGGTGGTGGTCGGAAATTTGGATGTCTGTTGAGACTGGAGCCCAACTATGGGAAGCAGGTAAGCCATCCGTCCCAACATGTTCTGTCACAAGACTAATGACTTTATTTAGATGCTCCGTCTCACCATCCGAGCAACAGACGAAACCGTCCCCCCAGTTCTCATCAAAATCATGGTCGACAGACTACAAATCGGCCAATCCACACAACCAGAGGAATTTATCCCGCCGTCACAGCGCGAGATCTCTGATGCTTTTGGAAATGTTCTTGTGTTATGAAAAGGCGACGGGGTCGAGGTGGAGTAATATAGTCGTTTGTTATTCTTAGCATCTATAGCGATACAAAATTTTGAGGCGTGGGTGGGATGCGGGCTTTGCGTGGGATTGTCGTTTGTGGAAGGGATGGGAAGAGGATGGGGATGGGGAGGGGTAGTTTAGGTACATATTGTGATGCATCTTAATGGAGTTTGAGTTGAGTGTTGAGTTGCTTTTTTGTGCTGTGTTTGCTCATCTATGTGAAGGCAGTATGGAGTGAGGAGTGATAATCGCCTTGTCCTCTCCAGGTCTATTGAATATCGCCATGTTAAATTCCATGTTACAATCAAGTTCTAGAGATTTCTCATCCCTCTCCAGCATAGCCCTCCCAGCCGTCTGAGAACGTTTCCAAGAAAGAACAAATCCATCCCATCCAAAAATCAATACCTCACAAAATCGTTTCCGGAATTCCGTACCCGACCTAGTATAGAACGCAGACAACACTGCAACTTGGTATTGGCCGTCAGAACACAAGGCAGACCAGAGTCATCAGACAATGGCATGTTTTGTGTGGGTAGTTGAGAATCGAGAGGCTACTATATTGAATTTGGAATTGTGTGGTTTGAAGAGGTGATGGTGGATTGTGTGGGGGGGGTTGGGAACGTTGTTGGGATGGAAGGAGTGAAATGGGAAAGTGTGGAGGGTGGTTTCGGTGGTGGATGGATTTTCGGCGGCAAATATCAAATTTAAGGGTTGTGGATAATCGGTTCCACTGTCAGTACATTCTCATTGACTTTAGTATCTTTTTATTACAGTTAGTGACTGAGCTATTATTTTGCTTATTCTCCCAATGAGCTCCAATCGACGGACGAGGCAGGATGGCAGGATGGATCCGATGAAAGCAGTGTGAATGTGGCCATGTTGAATTACAGTGAACATGATTTGTTCTAGTTTCATGCTGACATCTTAACTTTTTGGGGATTTTGGAAGTGGATGTTTTCCTGTTTGTTTTTGGGTGGAAAGGGTTTTGGATAAGAGATAGGGGATATTTGGTAAGTTTGTCCGGGTGTAATTACTATTAATTATTAATTGTAGGACAGAGATAAGGGTGTTTCGTAGAAGTAAAGACATTTCATATCACAAGACTGTCACTTGACCACCGCACACCGCTAACTCAACATATACACTTACTCACACACCAAAATAGCAAGGAACCAGAATCCTTCATCGGTTCGACAGTATGACTCTTATTGTATGCTGTAGCTTTAATATTGCTGCAAAAGCTTTCCACATATAACTTCAATGGTGGGCTTTAATGGGTTTCGTTTCCTTTTTCTTTGGGAAATATGCTTAGTTGCTAAACTAATGGAATTTGGGGCGCCTTGGACTGTCCATTATTATGTTTGTGTGGGTGGGTTCGGAAGTGGAAAGAATTTCGGCAACAACTCCCCGCCCAAGATCCATCTCCTGTGACTTTCCTTGTCGTCTATGTACTCCACCTCTTCTAATCTTCTCCCATCGCGATCAATGTTTGATTTCACACTATTAATATGACATCGAAACGATTTTTGATCCTCTTCTGCTGGTGAAGACATCGCGGCGATGAGTTGAGGTTTGGTCCGGAGAAAGTCCTCGGACAGGGACCTCATTAATGTACTGATATCAGATTAACTGATGTGCAATTTATAGTCTTGTGTACTAGAAATTATATTTGAAAGAGGGATATCTAGGCATTCCTGGGGGTTAGTGATAAAGGGTTTCAATTTAGGGAGTACAAGTTATCTCGTGGGTTGTAAGTTATGTTTGATGATAGATTGAATAGTGTTGGAGATTTTGACTATGGGTTAGTAAACATAAAAACCGCTCTATCGTTTCCGAAATCTATGGATATCGTCACCTAAATATCAAGCACTAATCACCTATCAGCACCCATCTTTATCCACTTCGCTATTCGACCACTTCCATCCCCCTTTTCTCCTTCGTTTGTGCATTAATTCCTAAAAATTTATGACTTTACTTCTTTCTCTTAGCGGAACTAGACAGTAACCACTTTCCACCATAAATGCGGACCAATCTCACCTCGTCCAGAATTCATATCGAGGTGTATGATCCAGTTTATTATTCTTAAGTTTACATCTTTCGCGCTTTATTTATATAATGTGTCGGACATTTTTAGAAGGTAAGAGCCGTATTTAAGTAGACATAGCTTATAGTCTGTGAGGCCGGACTCTAAATTTACTTATACGTTAATACTTAGCTATTCTCAAGGAGTGAAACATTGATTTAGGGTTTGGGAAGGGTATGTTTGTTGCCAACTGTATTTGGATCCTTAACTCTGTCTGTTTTCAAAGAGCTATAAGGGGTTGGTCCCTCGTTACTGCTACGGTGCGGAAATGTAGATAGAATATATATATTAAATGCTATATAAATTTCAAGAAAATATATATCCTTTAGATATAGATGACGGTTTTCACGCCGGAGGGCATAAAGTGGAGTATTGCTTAAGATGACTATTTTAATCAAATTATAGTAAGTAACATAGTTCATTTTTCTGGTTGTGTGAATCCTTACATTCCGGTACTATTCTTCTCGCTCTCATCTCTCGCCCTCTTTCAAGAACCTACTTTCGGTGACAAACCTACTTCCGACAACAACATCCCTTTCAAAACAACACTTCATCTTTCTTGCTATCTGATTCGTTATACAACTGACTACGTCCTGTGAACTTCTAGTAACTTCTTTTCAACATCCACCTTGGCATTACAGTGAGCAAGAACTTACACACTAGAACGACCAGAGGATTCATGTTATAATGTAAACGAAGAAGAAAGTATCTTACGTATCTCTTTTATAAATTGCGGGGCTTGTAATTTGCTGTTTGAGTAGTTAGTTGAATACTAGTAGGTTTCTGTCAGGGCGGCCGTACTAGTGTGTTTGTGATTAGAGAATATACAACTCAAAAATCGTGTATCGAACTTCTATTAAGGTGGAGAAATGGGCCCTTGCGACAAGATAGTTTTTAGTTATAGAGAAAATTAAGGAGGAATTCCGAATATTAAAGATGTAATAGACTTACTAGTTATGTTTAATTACGTAGTATTCCTTAATTTTTCTTTATAGAACGCTTAAAATTTTGGTTACTATTTAGTCTCGACGATAACTATACTTAAACGACAATTTACATTTTAATAAATGTTTATGTTATTCGAATTTTTTCTATACGAGACTATTAGATAATTATTAACGATTAGAGAGATACTGTTATTTAAGTTAAATTACAATAAGTGGCTTAGCTTATTTACGTACCTACGTAAGGAATTTTTTAGATCTTATAATTCTATGTTAATATATTATATCTCTCTTCTTACATTTTCGTACCTAATTAACTTTCGGTAGAAACTATATTTTCGGTAACAGCTATTAACTTTAGATTTTTAAGCGTACTGTTAGCTCTTATATACGCGATTTCTTCTTACCTAGATTGTTGTTTCTCCTTATATAGCTAGTGACCTTTTTCCACAATTAATCTAGACGTGTCCTCTAACAATCTATTCTATATAATATTTAAAATAATCGCAGTAACGGTCTAGCTACTGCCCTCTATTACAAGAGTTTCAGAAGAAAGAGAGAAAGAGATTATATAGTAATAGGTAGAACTTTGTTTTTTTAATTAAGACCTTTTAAGTCGTATATTCTTACTTTTGTAGGTTTGTATTCGTTTCCTTTACATTCGGGGTACGTAGTCTCGCCGTCTCGGTAACATTCATTTTCGGCAGCACCGCTCTCCCCCCTCCCCCCTCCCCCTTTCCCCTTCTTCTTCCTTACAACCTTACAACTCTACCCCTGCGTATCTACAACATTCCGCTCTCGGCCTTACACCTCTATACATCCACTTGACATCTAGCTGCCTAAATCTCTTTAATGCCTGGGCGGTTTCTTTAAGGAGGCCTTTAACATCCTCCAAAAACACTTTCTCATATTTCCTGACTTACGTAAAGTTTTAGGTATAAGCAGCCCTTATCCAAATTAATAGAACCGTATTCTTCACTCTTCTAATACCCTTCATCTATCAATTCGTTACTCCTACAAAATCATACCGATCAAAACCTCCTCCACCCAATACCCCTTTTCAACCCATCCTTATAACGTGCACAATCCACCTATCCTGATTCATTTCCTTCCAATCACGTTTCTTATCCATTTACTATGTATAACCAAAAGTAATAACATAAAAACCCAAAATCCAACCCTCTCCTCTCGATACATACAACACAACACTTGACGATAGACTCAGAGCCTCTGTTTGTCACACCCTACAAATAAAACATCTGAGACTACGAAATGGAATTCTACTTTGTAGATATTCGAATAGATTTCATCAAATCTCAAAATATACTGCAAGCGCATAGCGGGTTATCCTTATTTGGTTTTCGGCAGTGAAAATACTTTCGACAACAAACTTCCTCTCTCGCACTTTCCGCCGCGAACCCTCCCGTTATACCTTTAAATTCTCATCCACTCATCCATATTTGCACGACAATGAATAAATTCCTCCTTATAGACTTACCAGGCCGCTAGGGGTCTAGACACACAACCATCTCTATCGACCCGAACTGTACACTATTGTAGAAACATCTAATGACACGGGATGTGATTTATGAATTTAGCTGCCCTGATTTTCTGGGTAGGTATCTACAATTTTCAACATGCGTAAATCCGAATTGAGATCAGATCACCTTAAATTCCTTATACTTGTTTCCAACTCATCTATAAATCACTATTCTCTGTTACTATGCTAATACAGAAATAGTTCACATCTTCTTCTTTGTCATTTACTTCTCACCCGGCCCAAAATTTAACAGCCATTAACTTCACCACCCCCTCCCTACCACATCTCAACCCCCCCACCAAACCACAACCTCCAACATTTCCCCCTTAAAAACAAGTCTCCTCCCTTCGCTTCCCTCTTTATCTCAGAAACCAGACACTGAAAGATATCAAACATACCAGAACTAAACTTCCAATTACTCACTCCGCAACTTGCCAATGCCAACTACCTCTACATTATGTCCACATAATGTCCCGGCGTCTGGATTTCTTCTAGTGAGATGTGTTTTTACAACGTTTTGTTTTTGGCGGGTGCGAGGGTTTTCGGTGGGAGATGTGGTTTCAACAACAACCTCCTTTCCAACAACACCTCCCCTCTCAATCTCCCCCTCACACACCCTTCAATCTTTCTCACAACCCCTACCTATTTCCTACACAAAACCCCCTCCCACACCACCCAACCATCCCATCACAACAAGATCTCGTTGTCGAGTCAACATGACCGCTAAGCTCTCCCTACTCCACCGCAGCATATTCATAAATCCAACTACCTTCCTTTTTCAGATAGCCATTTTCAAAAATAGCAGATCTGGAAGATTAAATTATTAATTGATATCAATTTCTATACTCCAACAAATCCACCATCCCCCCTCCCGCCCCTAAAAAAAAAACAAAGAAAAACAGAGCAGAGGAAGCAAAGACAAAAATCGAGCGAGCGAGTATACCAAACCAGTCATTAGTTTCGACCTCAGACTATATAATAGGCTTTGTGATATTTCTACACGAGAGAGGGGGGTGGTTTCGGTGGTGGACGGGGTTTCGGTGAAAAGTGCATCCCCCTGCTCAGCAAACTAACGTCCGAGATAGAAAATCGAACGGGAAAAGGGGAGGAGTTTGATGTATTGATCGCCGCCTTCTCCCACATCATTTCTCAACTATACAAGGTTTGTAGATACTTAGAAACAGTAGACTGAGAATGCTCACTCTTCACAGTCCCCGAAAACACGAAATCTTATTGTGTGGTCGAATGCCATGTTCTTAATTATTAGTTAGTCTACACAACTACCGCTCCACCATACCTCCTCCTACCTCCTCACAATTACCCCCCTCCATCCATCCATTATATACACTCCTCGCTCTTAACCCATTTCGACAAATATACAAAACCCCCTCCCCCTCCCCCTTCACGCATTCTAATATACACCCCCCTCTCCATATATCCATCAAATCACGCTATGCAATGCACCCATCCATGCTACCCAACCCTTCAAAAAGCAAAATGCACGCTCCCTGACTATCCCCAAAAACGCCAGAAATGCATCTCCCTCCTTCCCCTCGCATCTCCAACTCAAAAAAAACATGCTCTCACTGCATAACACTCTGCCTCCACCTCTCCACCATATCAATCTGCCCCTGATTAAGCGGCTCGCTCATCTGCTGCATATGCAACATGGGATTCGGCATGAACCCCTGATACGCCATGCCCGCATACGGATTATAAAACATATTATTGCCCATCATCGCCCCATTAAACGCGGGCAGAGTGGGTTGGGCGAATTGCGGGGGCGCGTACATGTTAGGATATGGATTCTGGGGTGGTACGATCCCGCCTTGTGGACCGTTTTTGTAGCCGCCCGAGGATTGGCGGGGCGTGGTATCAAGACGGAGTTGGCTGGATGAGCGGGATTGTTCGTGGAGGCCTAGGAGGCCGGTGGAGGGTTTGGATTGGGAGTGGGTGGTTGCGCCGGCGGAGGGGTGGGCTTGGAGGATGGTTGCCATACTGTGACGTTTATTCAGGCCTGGTCGAGAGTCGCCGTTTGCAGCTGCGGCTTCGCGTTCTGCTTGGAGACGTTTTCGTCTTTGGCCGAGGGTTTCGTCTTCGGGTGGTGGAGCGGCTTCTTTTGCTTTGGGTTTGGTAGCTAGATCTCCACCGAATTGACTCATCATTTCCGAAGCGAAATCTCCACTGATCGGACGAGCTTTGGGAAGACCAAGATCATTGACACCCGCTTCTTTGTCTTTCAGACGTTTGATCCGCTGAGCTAACGTTTCTCCTTCTTCCTCTGGCTCCTCGGTCTGGATCAAATTTGGATTTGTGACGGCCCGAGGAACTGCTGGACGGCCAGTTATCCTCTCCCGACGCTTACTCAAAGGTTCATTATCTTCCATCTCACGACGTTCCAACAATCCGATCGGACGATTGAGATCCTGCGCTTTCTTCGAGTAGAGAATCGCAAGAGGTACATCATCATCACTTCCATCGTTATCATCTTGCTTCTGTACTGGAGCCTCCCAAGCCAAATTCACCCTCTTCTGCTTTCTCGACTTCTGTTCAACTTGCGCTACAGCGTCCATCTGCAAAAGTGTAGAGTGCATTCCATTAGGATAAGCTTGACCAAGATTTCGAGTTCGCAATTTTTGTTGTTGCTTTCGAAGTTGGAGTTCCGCGAGAAGTGTAGTTGGAGGGCCATGATATTGTTCATCATCTTCCTCCCCGTCTTCCTCCTCCTCTTCATCCACAACTTCTTCGCCATCCTCCCCAAATTCGCCAGAATCAGGTCTTATCGCCGCGTCACCATCCACTTCATCTCCAGGGAGTCTGTCTCGAGCCAGTTCATCCTCATCATCGTCATCGAGAGTCATCCTAGGCTTTGGAGCAAGGCCTAAATCGGACATTCTAGAAGAACGCTTCTTTTCCTTTTCTGTATCAAGAAGTAATGTTTGACTGCTAGCACGACGGCCCTTGAGTAAGTTGAAAGAGCTACTACGCTTTTTCTGGGGATGGTCAAGCAATTGAGTACTGCTCCTATGTCTATCATGCTTTGGCTTTCCGTAAACTTCTGCACCTAGGTGGCCGGCGAAGGCATGGTCTGTAAATGCGCTGACCGGTGCGTGTGCGGACGCGTCAAGAATGCTGTCCAACGTGGCCACCGCCGATTGTTCTTTCATTTCGACGGTCTGAGGTGGTGCCTGAAGGTCGAAGAATGTGCTTGCTCTCAGCTGCGGAGGTAAATGTGTCAAATCTTGTGTATGTCTCCTTCCGCCCATGGTGGCTCGCTGATGCTGTGGTAGGTATTCTTGTGATTGTACGCCCTCGTCTCCTACCAGATGTGGTTCGTCCTCCAAAACATCTGGTAGCCAAATCGCAGATTGCCGAGCCGCCGCTGGAATGTTGCTCATAACTTGAGACCTTCGTTTATTTCTTGCCATGGCAGATGGATTTTTAGACAGTTTCTGGGGTAAGTTAAGCATCATTGGTACAGGTGCCGGGTAGTAGACCATCTGTTGACCTGTACTTGGATCCGCATATGATTGTGGCCGTGCCATTGAAAGTCTGTTCCCAGACGACACTCTTCTTTGCGTAGCTGGCATCAATAAATCATTACTCGACATGGACCTTGAGTGTAATGGCGGTTCGGGTGACGGTACTTGTGACTCTTGTTCCTCCGTCTCTTGCGGCACATCTTCAAAATCAAAATGTGCATGGAAATTATGGATAGGGGCTTTTGGTGGTGGTGGAAGAGGTAGGGGTTCTTGAGGCAGATAATCGGTATGGTCTCCATCGAATCCTTCAAACATCGCTTGTTCGTTTGAGGTGTATGTCGATGTCGCAGTAACCGGTCGTTGTTCGTATGGTTGGGGATGATCTACTCTTTCAGCGTGATTGAATTGGTCCACCACCGGTCTCGTAAGAGTCGTAGACTCCTCGTCTTGTTCCTCGATCGAAATCGACCTATCCAAAACCGGGGACGTTGGAACGTAGGAGGGAGCAGAACTCATCAATGAATCCAGGGGTCGACCCTCCATCTCTGGCTCCGGGCGTGAGCCAAATCGTGAACTTTTCGAAGCAGATCGCATTCTTCCTGCTGCCGTTATCGATCCCTTTGGCGACATCATGAAGCCTCCAGGCGAGTATCCCCCTGATCGTGCCGCCGAATTCACTTCCACAATTGAGGATGCATTTGACATTTGCCTTGAAATTCCTGCCATCTCTGGAACCGATCCTAACGAGGACCTGCGACTATCCGAACGTTTCTGCTCATCGTGAAGTTCCTTGATGGCCAGGTCAATTGACGAAGTCATGCTCAATCGTTCTGCGGTTCGCTCCAGATGCTCAATATTTCCCACGTATGCCCCTTGTAATACCTGCAAATCGGGAGTCGGGTGTCTCAAGGCTGGTTTTCGGCCAGACGCTGTCCGTACGATGGGGGAAGTTGTTTTTGACGGTTGGGGGTTCGCAAAGTCAGCAGCTGTGGCTGGAAGGGGGCGGACTCGTGGAAGGGGTCGCGAGATGTTTACTGGTGGTAACGGTGCTCGTGTCTGTGGTGATGAAGATCCGCTTGCAGGAGCAGAGGCCAGGATCTTTTCGAATGAGAAGGCAGGCGAATTGGGTGCATCGTCTGCGAAATCGTCGTTTTCTACCATGTCGTAACTCCCACTCGTGTTGGTGTCGCCTCGACTTTGATCACTCAACGATTGAACCATCTGGCTGAGTCCATTTGGGCTAGGAGAATTGCCTTCTTCGTGAATGTAACTCGTATCTGGGGCATCCAAAAATAGCGATTTCAGGGCAGTCCGCGGTGGCGCGAACACCGGAGAAGCGAGAGGTCGATGCGAGTGATCGTGCGCAGGCGAGGAATTGTTGGAATGGGGATCTTTATCTGAATCATCGTGGTCGACCTGCTCGAGCGCATTGTATGCTGCCATGTTGGCACAGCGCAGTGGTTTGCGCGGGCGGTAGGATCGGATGACACGATGATGCGGTCGGTTGCTGTATTGATGTTTTGTTATTGTTGTTGCGCTGATCGAGTAGTTCTCGAACCAAGTAAGGTTATACCTAGGTCGACTCGCAAACAACTAGGAAGGGCCGAGGAGGAAGCTTGAAGAGGGAAATCTTCACCAGAGGTAATCCTTTTGAAAGAGTGTTATTCAAACCGGAAATCGAAGAAATCGAGTCAGACGCTGGGTGACTGGCGTCCTTTTGTCTGGCTGATTGTTAACGTTAACCTTAACGATCCTGTATCAGTCATGCAGCCAAATGCCGCCGTCGATGGATGTCGGCTTCAAAATGACATCGACAGAGGGTCGGACCGAGGAGGAAGAGTAGTAGGATGGGGCACGCGACAATAACCTCAAAACAACAACACCCATCTCACGAGCTTCTCCTCTCAACCTTATATTTACATTCACACTTTTTCCCTCCACATCTTCTGCGGCCTGCGACGATCAAGGGTTCAAGGGTGCATCCCAGACGAGCAGATAGATTGGTTGCAGGGCAGCAGCAGACAGCCATCCATTGATATCAAGGGAATATAAGTACATTGCAGCGCAGATTGCAGTCGACGCCGTGTGCCATTGAAGACCTCAGGTGGTTACAGACACTATCTTGGGAGGCAGATACCAGCAGATACCAGAGATTAGCAGTCTGCTTCCATCCACACCACCAAGAAAGTCGCATCTTTACCCTGGAGAGTATCCCGAGAATCGCTGTTGGCGCGGAGGATATTGGGTACTTCCGCACAAGACACACGATGCTTGCAACTGCTGAGTTTCTGACGGACCACCACCAGTCTACTTCTGCATCTATCGGTTCAAAGCAGACTTCGTACTTCTTCAGCTCAAGTGCCATCTTCAAAACCCACTCTGCCACATGGCAGATGCCTTTTCGAACCATCGACTGTTTTGTTTCACTCATCTCGAAATCCTCTCGAAATCTTCCGCCTATCTCTGACCGTGGCCCAATTCGGACGTCGATATTAAATTCTTCAAGGAATCGGACATTTTCTCAGCCAACAAACGCCATCATGATTGCGCAGTGCGCGCAGGTACGGCTTTTTCTACAGTATGAACAACAACTTCTGCATCAGGACACTAGATAAGGTCTGCTGGTCGATGGCACAGCCTGTCCGAAGAGCGAATGCCAATAAGTTGAACAACTCGACAAACTCAATTGACTTTGACAATCTCGGTCACACCCACAACATCAGGTCGAGACCGAGATGGATCACGAGTTGGTGCGCCTATCCATGTGCCGCGCTGGAGGTCAGTGGTCAGTCTACGTCAGAGTCTAAATTTGTTTGTTTGAAACATTTCGTCTGAAACTTGGGAAAACTTCTGAGACTACTGATTTTCTGTATCGATTTTGCAGAAACGTTCCAGCGTATCGGTCGAGAACTGACCTTGCCTATTCATCTTCTTAAATCGCACGATTGCGATATTCTCACCACGCCATGTCCAAAGAAGCCTTCGTTGCACCTCACGCGCTGGCCACGAGGTGGCTCTTTGACCTGCAGCTGAGCACTGCTTCTATTTCACTGTCACAGCTTTCTCAAGGTACAACAGCAGGTCTCTAGGTACGCATGTATCGACAGCCATTCTCACCTCTATGGTACTCGAGTCTCTCGTCAGCTCCCAAAACACATGTGTATCAGTCAGACTTCGCTACCGAATGAACTTCATGGACGAAGACATCTGGGCAACGCTTACCAAGCTACTACCCATCCGCTTCGAGATATTACTCATGGCAAGGTGTAGGTACTCTTCGGCCCTTCGTAGTTTTTACTCTTCTCTGCTTTCCTTATCGCAAGTCTGTATGAAACAGCTTGCTGATGTGAGAAATCCTTTCAATGCCATTCTGCCTTCTTGGGCTGCAGCTCAAGTGTGAGCCAAACGCAGACTAAGTTGTCACGAGTCAAGAACTACAATCGAACGGCATTTCTCACACGTTACTTAACGTATCTTTTATCTATAGCTGACGTTGTGCGAAGCTTCAACAGCTCTGCTTGTGGTTACCAGACGAAAAGTACTCGGAGGTCGCGGTTGTTGAGCTGCAAAGCCGAACAGCGCAGATACCATGCCTAGGTACTCCAGCATCTGTTGTGTTCTGCGATCACTAAGACTTGTACCTGCGTTGAAGATATCGACAAAAACAATTCGATACCGCGGCTCGAAATTCGGTGATGTCTGTTGTACGATGGTGGTGACAAGAAATTCGCCCTCTCGTGCACCAGGTACACATCATCGGTGCTTCGCCTTGAGGTACTGTGAGCAGGAGTTTGCTTGAAAGTCATATTGGTGCGAAAAAGACGAAGCAAGCGCTTCTCTTGGTCTTTAGCAATCGTGATTGAGCTCTAGTCCAATTGATAACCTTTCACTGCGTTTTCGATTGTCGTCAAGTCGCATCAATCAGTGGAAGGGTCTTTTCAGAGGGCGAGCCACGTCAAGGCCATTGCTTTGGCGTTGTGCTTGGTTACAGAGCTTCTTGTGTTAGGATCTTGACTCCTCGGGATTTGTGTAGTACAAGTGGCTCGAGGGCCATCTGTCTAGAGCGAAGAGTCTATTTCAAACATCTACCCTTCTCCCAAGAGCTCCGCCCAAATCGTCTCGAGAGGCTCTTTGATTATCTTACGTGGCTCTGTTTGTGTTAGGTAGCATGATGATTCAATTCGGCTTGGCTGGTGTCACAAAAACGGGCGATGTTGATGAACTCCCACTTCTCGCTGTCCGCGCGGATCAGATCGAGGTTGGAATTCAGGGCTACAGGAGAATTTTCATCCGAATCATCATTGTCTCAGCAGTCAGCAGAGGCGATTGACTAGGCGATGAGCCGTATGGAAGAGAACGTTTCACCTCACCGTGATGGTCTGTTCAAGTTTTCTATCCTAGGTAACAAGCTGTGAGTACTGGAAACAAGGAGTATGGTCAAGATCAACAAAAAGTGCCAGTTCGGTCTCGCCCTGCAAGGCTCATCGCATTGAGAATTCTGAGCCGGATCCAACTAAAAACACTAAATATACATCCGCTCATGCTTTATACTGTGAGTTGTAGCAGTATTGCTGAGCAGGTAATCCTGATGTTTTTATCTCTCAGATTCTAGTCTTCAAACCGTCGCTCCTTTCCGCATATCACAAACGGAAAGGACTTTACCGAAGACTCACATTCACGTGGTGGCGTTTTTTTAGGATGGATACAGAGAGAGTGTCTACGTGTTTCGAATCTGAAGAGGATCAATTTTCAGTAATAGCACTGGATCAAATGTTCGCGAGGGGCGCTTCCTCGTTGGCAGTTTTAGTGAGACTCGACATGGACAGAGTTGACAACTACCCTTACGACTTGTCTCAACATGACCTGTTATGGACTATGCCGTACTTCTGCTTCTATTTAGTACGTGGAATTTGCTCGATTCCGCTCGGAATTTGGGAAAGGGACTCTATTCCATCGTTTCGATTAATGCACCTTGGTACTATTTCTCTGAACGCGCGTTTTCATGCAGCAAGTCGTGAAATCGGTCATTTAGAGATGCTGCAATGGGTTAACTATCGGCGTAGTCAACAATTTTACCATATGCCGCGGAATACAGAGGTACCGGTCGTTGTTCTAACGGATGTACGACTCGTTGTAAATCCGATTGCCAAATCCGAACCCGAAGCGAGATTTTATATATCAACAGTACTAACGTCGCAAGAACTCAACACTTCAACCCAACATCTCAACTCACAATCATACTTCAAACCCAAAACCAAGTCCCACCCCCCCAAACCAATCCAACCAATCCCCCGCCAAAATGCCACCAATCCAATTCGGCATCCTCCTCATCCCCTTCCAAACCCTCGATGTCGCCGGCCCAACCGACATCCTCTCCTCCACCTCAAAACCCTACCTCGAAGCCTTCACCAAAGCCGGCCTCTTCACCCAATACTACACCTCCCCCACCTCCCCCGCCTACCTCTCCATCCCCGCGCGCGCCATCGACATAGAATTCCACCACATCGCCGAAACTCTCTCCCCCGTCCCCCTCACCTCCGGCTTCCGCGTCCTCCCCACAACCACCTGCGACGATGCCCCGGATCTCGATTACCTGCTCATAGGCGGCCCTGACCCCGCAACTTATACGCTTAGTGAGAGGTTTGCGGAGTATGTGAAAGAACATGTGAAGAAGGGGAAGGGGGTATTTACTACGTGTACGGGGGGATTGATTATTGCGCCGACGGGCGTGCTGGATGGGGTGAAGGCGACTACTAATCATGTTTGTCTTGAGATGGCGAGGGCGCTGAGGCCGCAGGTGGAGTGGGTGGGTGAGCAGTGGGTTGTTGATGGGAGGGGGGGGCAGTTTTGGACTGCGGGGGGCGCTTGCGCGGGGATGGATATGTTCGCGCAATGGGTCAAGGAGAGATATGATGCTGATATCGTGCGCTTAGGCCTTGAGAGTCTGGATTTCAGACCAAGGGGCTTGGATGGGAAGGCGGTTGTGCATGAGTGGGAGGTGTGAGTCTTGAGACAGAAGAAAGGCTTGGATGCGGACGTAAGCCGCAAATGCTGAATTTGATTTCTGATTTTTTGGGGTATTTGTTTTAGTTAAATCGTACCGGTCGCGAGGATTTCTTGTACTCGACACCTTGAGTGTGAGTGGAAATCTGTCGAGAAATTTTATCTTTCAAGAAAACCCAAAGGCTCTTTGATCATCACTGAGGGGTACCAGTATAACTTCTGATGCAACTGGTAAACCCCGCTGCACGATCAAAATACCCGTAACCTGACACCTCTCGTTGGAAGTTTGCTTATTGTATCTCTTTTTTGCGGAGGGCCGGTGGCTAGCGCAGAATAAGTCATGTCAAACTTTTTTTTTTTTGAAGGTAATGTTCACATCACATATCCATCTCAACCCGCCGAAATAGATCAATAAAAAGAGAGCCGAGCTTTAAAAGGATACTTTAGTGTTGTAATAATGGGTTAGGGGGGGTTTTGTAAGTGTGTAAGAAGGGGTATTTCGTTTATTAGAAAATGAGGTGTGGGAATGAGATAGGGTGGTGTGATATGGTAAGGTGTTTAGGAGAGGTAGATTAGTTTATTATATCAGAGTAAGGTGGTGAATTGGGTTTTGAATGTGTTGGATGTGGAGGTCTGATGTGGGAGGTGTGTAGGACGTGATTTTGAACCGCGAGATGCCAGATCTAAGCCGAGAGAGATGTTTTGGGCGTGGGTTGTGGGTTTTTTAATGGTGGTGGGTGTGAGTAGGGATCGGTTTAATTATAATCGCAACTATCTTACGACTTAGTAATCAACCAGTACAACCCCTTATAATTAAAGAAGTATCTAGTAAAATAATTACAAATTAAAGACTCTTAATCTTGATTCTTAGTAGTATATATAATCACGACTTGAGATAAAGTAGGAACTCTAATACCTATTATCTATAAAACTTACTATACACTCTTAAACCTAACTAAGCATGTCGGTAGATCCGATATTTGGTCAAAAAAATAAAATAACTTTATTCTTCTACTCCAATGTACATAATCATCATACACAGTGATTATGATTAAAAATTCTCGAAATCAATCGTGAGAGAGTACTTTTTTTGTGGAAATGAGGGGTGAGTGACAGGCTTGAGGAGTCCTAGGTGTGTGCGTTCTGCGCCCTTGTGTTAATGGAGGATGGGATGTATATCCGACACCAAAACCCTTGACGAAACTCGAAGTTCGGACCCGGGATTGTTGGGTCAATAAGTCGGAGATCGATGGATTGCTGAATCTATCTATGTGGTACGAAGCCGATGACTTGGTACGTACGGGGACTCTACTGTAGTGGCGATAAGGATATATGACGATGATTAGATCGTTGTTGTAGTCCACAACGTCTTCGAAGTACGGATCTTTTAGGTTGATGCTTTGAGATGATGGACTGGTATGCGGTATATTGATCTAGGTGCTTCCTAAAGAGGGCATTGTTAATTCAGAGCACGCATGTTGCAGCAAAACCTCTGGCACAACTAGGTAGCGTCAAATCCAAAACCTTATGTCGTGATTTCTTCATTTTCCACTTTTTCTCCGGGTTGTCGTTTTGACATTATCTCGTCTCTCCATTTTCTAGTCTCTCTTCGTCACTCAACCACCACATCCCTTCTCCCTTACCTGTTCCTCCCATTCATCCCTCGGCCCAATCATGTCCTCTACAACCCCCTAAACCTTCCGCCAATCCGTCATACACCTTCCCACACACCCCAATCCCGCCACATCCACAACCTTCTCATGCCAACTAAGCAGCACGCTCATCGCCGCACCACTACTCTCATTTGCAGCTCCAGGACGAGCTCCCATTTGGGAGAAACCGCCGGTGGATGGTTCGGGCGCTTTAGTGCGGGTTGTGGGGGCGGCCATGCCTTTGTATCTGGGGAGTCTTAGATTTGAGGAGGGAGAAGGGGGGGAAAGAAAGGGGGATTAGAGGGGAGGGAATGGGGGAGAGGGACAGTGGAGGGGAAAGAGGGAGTGGAATATGAGAGGGTATGGTTAGGGAAAGATAGAACGTACAGATATTTCATAAGAACATCCAAAACATCACTTCCCCCCTCCGTCTGAAAGATTCTCTGTAGCATAGGCGTCATCTCACTCGCTTTAATCGACTGCAAAACCTCCGTGACGGTTTGTAAATGGATTTCCTGTTTTAAATCAGTCCTATTCCAACCCTCCCTCTCCCTTCCCCTCTTCTCCCCATTTCCCCTCCCTCTTCCCTCTCCCCCCCAGAAAACAGAAATATCTCACCTTAACCCCCTCCTCCCCCCCATAAGGCGCCCCCTCCAACGCCCCCCTCAACGCCCCCTCCGCATCTCCACCCCGCAATAACTGCCGCACCTGCTGTCCCAACCCACGTATCTCGTTCTCATCCACGGGCGCGAACGCCGGGTGGAGGGTTGAGGTGTCGAAGTTCGAGGAGGACTCTGGGTCGAGGAGGTCGATGTTGATGGTGCGCCAGTTGTCCGAGAGGGAGGCGGTGGTTACTTGTTGGATTATGGACATGGTGGGGTTTATGTGGAATTGGGCGCGCAAGGTATGAGCAGGAGCTGGGTGCGGTGCGAGGTGCAGTGTTTTGAGGGAGATTGGGGTTTGTGGAGTAGAGCGTGAGTATGAGAATGATTGTTGTTGTGTGTTTAGCCCTGTTGTTGTCGTTTACAGAGCTTCCGAACATCATCAACCTCGATATCCAACCTCAACCCACCACACCGCCAAGCCTCCATCCTCCATCCCACCCCGCTCCGCCCCTCACCCTTCCGCTCCCCTTCGAAACGCGAAACTCACCCCCACGCCCTCACCAAACCCCCCAATAACCCACCATCCACACCACTCATGCAACCCGATAAGGGGCTCCATCCATCCATCCATCCAGAACCAGCAAAAAAATAAACGGTTTCGTCCCAGGACATCGGGTCGGGGCTTCTTTGCATGATTCTAGAATTACAAAATTTCCTATTTATTTAAACACATTCAAATCGAATCATACAGCAAACAAACTAACCAACTCTGGGAAAAGCACTCGGTTAAAATTACATCTCCATGAAAAAGGTTGCAACACCAAACAAGGTCCATGATGACATGGCTGCCCACCTCACTCTTCCTTTTGGCATGACACGGGGTGGCATGGGGAAAAACGGGGCGGTATCACGCACGCCAGGGGGGGAGGAGAGGACGGTTTAAAATATCCCTATCCATTTAGCTTAGATCCGTTTTTTTTCTTAGTATGACATGTATCTTTCGGGGCTTTGCTTTTTTATTCGGGTCAGAAAGTTGTTCTTCGGGGACGGCTGGGAAAAGGAGGTGGGATTGATGCCGAAACCTGGTTTGATGTGATAAGTCGGATGGATGTATTGAGGGGATTTTGTGGGAAATTATTAGTCCTCATTTGGGAATTGGGATTTGAGGATGGTATGTCATAAACGATGATGGACGGCAAAGACAGAGAAAGTGGTTTTGAACCAAACAGACTATGATATAATTAAGGTATCTCTCGCAATACTATTAAAACCCGTAAATATCTCGCTCACAATTCCGCAAAAAGAATTCCCAGGTGTTTCTTTTGCTATCCCTTCCTTCCCAAATTTTCCCATGAACTCTCTGCAGAGTATTTCTTCTTCTCGTACAAGTCTATGATGGGGTATAAGAAATCCGTCTTTTGTCGCTCGCCCAAACTGCTTTCGTTCAGGATCCAGCCCCGAGGATATTCGAGGCAGAGGGCCAGAATCTCTCGCATCTGATGAATCTTGCAAGGGAATAAAGCAGAAGATGGCAAAAACAGATACACAAACGACTACAGTAGAGTACAAACAGAGTCTTGGAGAAATAGAAGACAAAAGCAGAGGTAAAAAATGCTAAAGCAGATAAAGCAGTCAACTATTCCATATCCTATACAAACGGGAGGAACGAAACATCCGTGGGGATGTGAATTCGTTCCTCAACTCCAACCAAGCGTGCTTTGAAGCAGAGTGTAAAGTGTAAGCCAAAAAACCAATACGAAAAACAAAAAAAAGCAAAGTCTATATGCGCAAAATCCAAAAATTCAAATATCTTTTCCCATCCAATTGCCCAGTTTTATCCCGAAAATCCCAATTTTTATGTAGCCCCCAAGGAAATAATAGGAATACCAGATGATGATGATGGTACAAGGAAATAATGAACGCCTGGTGCGAAAGAAAAGTGAAATCGCTAAATGGTGTCCCAAATATGTGTACACAGTTCCCAGATAAGTCTAGATGCAACGCCGGGGTTTTTCGCTCGAGTGATCACAAAATATATAAATACAAGGCCAGGCAGTGACGAGCTGCTATAGCACTCTGTGTGATGTTTTGCGTGTGTGTTCTCGCTCTTCGCCGGGCGCGATGGGGTGGTCGATACCCGAGGTATGGTGGCTTGAGGGCTCGAGATGACCAGTCGATTGCGACGCTTCTAGTTGGAATGTGGGATATTG
Organism: Glarea lozoyensis ATCC 20868; assembly: GCF_000409485.1. Taxonomy (NCBI): domain Eukaryota; kingdom Fungi; phylum Ascomycota; class Leotiomycetes; order Helotiales; family Helotiaceae; genus Glarea; species Glarea lozoyensis. The sequence goes on along the minus strand of NW_007360990.1, from coordinate 145,207 downwards.
GGTGTGGGAAATTTGAATGAGAATCGTCGCAAGGTCGTGGCATGATAATGTACAGGAAGCCGATGTTTGTGATGATGGGTATTAGAAGGTTGGACTCGCGAGAGCCGCTATATCAGAAAGTGTAAAAATATGGGTGGTGTTGAAATCGAGAATCGCTCGTTCGACGCTGGGGTATCATCGGGGCCCTGCGGAAGTTGTGTGTGAAGCTGGTTCGGGGTTGGCTTGTGGTCGGTTGTGGATTCGGTGTTGAATTGGACGATCGAATGCGCTTTATCGAGGCTTCGGTGGAGGAGGTTTAGGAAGATCCGTTGTATCGTAGGCTCCACGGCCCATGTTAAATGATTGAACTTCGGTGGAAATCATCATGTCGGTTGGATCTGTAGACGGATATTGTGTTAGTCTCTCTTACTTATAAATGAAACTTGTTTCCAGCGCGTATTGCCACAATGATTGCCATTGTCTCTTGAGTTTCCAAGGATTGGAAACAAGCAAAGGGTCTGACTCACGTATTATATCGTTGCGATTGTTGCTTGGATGAACAGGGCCCAATAGGGGAGTTCCGAGTGATAGTGACAAATGAACTTTTGCTTTGGCCAAACACGTTTGTAATGAATGTTGCTTTCTCTCTTTTTCGATCAAACCGCGAAACTTTCCAAACTGTTTCTAAACTTTTATTGAATTGCTGACGGTCGGACAGGACTTATTATTGAATTTCGAAAGACCAGGTTGCTTTGACAGGTATGCTGAAACTTTGTAACAGGCGCTGCGACGGCGCGATGGGAGCTGGGACCTTAATGCAGCACTAAGATTCGTGCACCGTCTTGGAAGCCGACCGATATAGATGCGGCAGGCTGCTGTTGTGTCTGCGTGAACTGGTGCTGCTGGTGAGACGGGGCGGATGATGATAGCAGAAGCCCGGATTGGATAACCTGTCTGAACTAAAAGTGCTGCGAGGGTGGTAAAGTGGTTGCAGGACGCGAGGTCTAAGTACGGTACAGCGTTGCAAGCTGAGTGGTCTGAGTGAGCACGAATAGATGGTAATGTCCAGAATAGGGAGGTTGAGGATGTGAGTAGCTCTCTCTTTTGCGGCGAGGATGAGATGGACTTTTTTTCTTTCTGTGCGAACGAGGCGAAGGGGATTTAGTACTTTGGAAGCAAAAGATAACTTTGGTTGTGCGAAGGGGGTTTGCCATGTCTTATAGTCATAGTAACAAAATGAGTGCCAGTGCGAACAAGGGGGTGATCTCTCCTTGGGGGTTACTCGCTGGTGGCCCGGCGACTGGGAGCAGGGCAGGCCACACTGCTGCTGGGATGGTGATGCTGGTCGGCCGCGGGACTAGGGGAACACGGAAGGAAAAAAAGATAAATCAAAATGAGATGGTCGTCCGTGGCTCCAAGAAATCATCATCATGGGGACCTAGAATTATCAGGTACGACTATGGTTGTTGGTCTGAGCAGTTTTATAGTTTGGCTATGAGCAAGTCAGGGCGAGGAACGTGTTTAGACGAGCAGTGGAGGTTGCTTCTAAAACCGTATTGTCAAGCTGGCGGCGCGCCGTCAGGCAAAATGTGGTAAAAATAAAATAGATGGTTGATGTGATAGGGTTGTGCACATCCAACGTGGAAAAGGAAAAAGGGGGTGAACGGCGGAACGAGAGCAGTGACACAACCGGGCATTGAGGATCACCACCGAAAGTGCTGATTGTGGGAGATGAGGGCAGATCACACTCAATCTAATGAAAACGGGACATTTTGGATGCCCCACTCGAAACATTATGTTTGTCTAGTGCCCTCTCATTGCCGCAAGGAGGCACGAGATAGTCCACTCTAGAGAACGAGACAGAGGCGCGAAATTGCAACTTGTTTTACCAAACCGTTGGCCCATGGGATCTAATTTTGCAACCGTACATGAGAGCTGCATAGAATGGGCTTGCAGAAAGGGAAGTATTACTCAGATCCAACTCTGCATTCTGCTGCACAATGACCTGTGCATGCTGCAGATGTGAATCACGAGAGATCAGCTCTGGAGAGTAGGTGCTCAATATTGACTGCTAGTCAAGACCTGCATTTGGGCACTGTTGGCTACCAGAAAGACCAGAGAAAGGGGCAAGCAGTTCAGAATACCAACTCCAGCCACAAAGTTCGAACCAACAAATTCAAATTGAGCACGGCGTCCGCTCCTGGACTCGTTATTCCGGTACATTAACTGCAGTTCCATGTGCTAGGATGACCGTCAGAATGACCCGGAAAGGTCATTACTGAGTCCCGGGAGTCCATACAAGAGGCGCAAAGAACACTAGAGAGGTTTTGCAGATTTTGGGATTACTGTTTAACTTCCTATTATAGTTTAGCGCTATAGTTTCATGTAATTTATACTTTCTCTCTTTCGGAGCTCCGATAGAACTTTATAATCCCAAAATCGCGTTTGAGACTATATAGTCCTATGGGATTTATTTGGGATTAAATCTAATCGTCCTAATTAAGAAGTTATTCGGGTCGAAATAGTCTCTTACGCGCTAAATGACGAACTAAGTCCTAAAAGCTGCAAAACCTCTTATTTTGAAAATGATCATAATTATATGACTCGTAATCATGCAATCATAATCCCATAAGTTGCAAAACCTCTCTACTGGTTTCCTTCCGTGGTTGCAGTTGTGCTCCGTCTGTTCAACTGCCCTGGTGCGGCGTTGCTCACAGTGTGCATTGCTCGTGGAAGTCAAGGATGTCAGTTCCTCGCGGTCCTAAACAGGCTAGGTTAATAGCATAACGGGGGGAGAAACGAATTGCTGGGCAGAGGCATATGGAAAAGGGGAGCAAGGGTCGTGACACCGCGAATGGGTGTGGGAGGGTTCATCAAAATCCACTCCCAACCCAGCGTCTACAAAGCTTCCAACCTTCTGCGTGTTCCACGAGGCAACGAACCGACATCCACACCTTCCAGAATCTCAACACAACGCACGGCCGAGAGGCTCACTAATGTTTCAGTCACCTCGGCAGGTGAAAGGGGAGGGCCGCTTCCGCCAACACACTAATCCCGATAACTATGCAGCGGCTCGCTCTCCGAAACCTCATGAAGGTTGGACCAACTTGGCCACACCATCAACACCAACAGAAGCAGATAACGATGCAAAAAAAGCAGAAAGATGCCAGAATCGAAGCACAAGCACCGTGAGCAATATCTCAGGGCATTCGTTAGGACCACCCTCCATCGGGCATCTATCATATCATGGCGTAATGCGAGCTGAACAGGTAAGTGTGAAGTGCGACAAATCATGAGCGAAATCAACAAGCTGCCAAAGCAATAATTGCAAACCAGCGAATGTTTCTTCTCCCCCTCTCATCGCCTCAAGTGGCGCTCCCATCCTCCTAGGCTCCCACAGCTATTACACGACAATGGCGAGAAGAGAGCGAGTAATTACCGCGCCTCACCAGGAATTTGACCGTTCGGACAGACTGGCTCAGCTTCTTGTGTTTCCTGTACCTTGATGCCCTATTATTGGAGGGGCACGTATCGCAAAGAGCGAGTCATACTGACTGTTTAAGTGTGCGGTACCAGCTACTCCGTACGACACAGATCGAGGAATTAGAAGTCGTCTTGATGCGCCTGACCCAGATCGAGCGCTGTGATTGATTTCAGCGTCACCGTCGCGAACGAATAGCCTCCAACCAGAATGTCGCTGATGCTGAATGGTGTGGTCTCACTGTCGCGTTCACTAATTAGGCTTCAGCGCCGTCGCAATATAGAGGTCACAGTGTTTGAGTGCGCTGGATCACTTTGTTTGATAGGGGTAAGAGACTGGTAGACGAGAGGGTGTTGAGTCGTCGACGAGCTCGAGGAGGCAGATGCTCCGACGATGGCTTGAGGGTTACCAGAGCAGAGGATGAGGGTCATTGAGCAGGGCATGTTTGAGACCGGCTCTTCTCAGCAATTAAGCGAGTTGTGGTATTCTAGATGTTTACCGAGTTCCGAAACCACCCAAACGGTCATCGTTGGCCACTAATTATTGTAATCTTACAAACTTTCTAACGCGTGTGTATATGATGCTCTATGGTCGTTATTGCACGGAAGACTATGCTTAAGACATTGCCTCTTCTTATTATACTTTTCTCTTTAGCTTTGCAACCTACACCACAGCTTCACAGACATTCACTTCAAAGTAACCCAGAACTCATGCCCCTGCCTAGAACTTCGTTGCAGGAGTTCGCTGCAGGCTGTACCTGACATTAGCGCATACCGGCATCTCAGTCGAGCCCCGGCTTGGGCGTCGATCGTACGGAATACGCAAATCTGAATTCTGACAGCGGACGCTCGCAGAAAAAGTCTCGGGGAGGAGAAGATTTTCCCAAAGAGGTTGGACATCAGCGCCGAACTTCATCACAAAAGGTAGATGCTCGAGACAATCGTCAAAGAGCTTCGTTCTTTTCGCGACAGATGTTTGATGAAGAGACAAGCCCCGGGAGAACCAATCTCTCAACCGATGTGGCTTTACGAAGAATCTGGGGTCCAAAAGCCAACTCATCTGGCCGGCCATTGAGGACTGCAATTTGCAAGTCTGTCACATATTCTCTCATACGCCTTCGTCGAGACTTGTTTCTTCTCTTGAAGCCCAGCAAGTGTAAGGTTCTACAAATGATCAACAATCCCTTTCGATCGCCAGTGCATGAGTGACCGAGGCCTTGGAGACGGCTTCACGCATTATTGCCATGGGATCGGTGCGCGAAAAACTTTACTTGCTTTTTCGCAAGCCTGTAAAACACAATACTCACTCTCCCTCCCGTCTGGAAAGTTTCATGGAATCCTGATTTCTGACCAGTCGTCATCTTGCTCGTAAAGCAAATGAATAAAAGTTTGTTCGCTTGAAGGAGCGCGTTTGCATTGCCGCAGAGCAACACTCCCACACTACAAGGTCATGCATGGCGGTAAACTTCACGCTATCATTCTCTAAACTGGCGCTCTCGTAGCGCTTTTATGATATGATATTGCTATAATAATATAGTCACACATGCGACATGGTTGGAGTTCAGGCACAGGACGGCAAAGATCTACTCATTTGACGTCGCCCTCCTCGTCTATTACCCTTTCGGAGGCCCCCGTGGTGTCTCGGTTATTCGAAATATCATCGTTACCAGCAGCTGCCGGCTGAGCGTCTCTGGTTCCTCCCATCTTCCATGCATTATTACGTGCAAGACTCGTACATGTGTCCTTTGACGCTCGCGTGGAAGGCCATCGACGGTCCGGCAGCTGTTACATCCATGCTATCGAAGCTGGATGGAAGCCATATCGTAGGACCCGTTGACATGCAAGAGAAGGTTCTCTCCCGTCGCACTGGAACAGTGTCTTTCGATTGAGTAACCTTTGACGCTTCCTGCCTTCTTCCAGAGCGACGGTTTGACGCAACTGGATCCGACTGGGTTACCACTGGGGTTTGATTCCGCTGGAACTCCCAAGTGGGACAGCATGCAGGGTCGCCCGTTGAACCTGCATTATTTGGGTCTTGGGCTTGGGACCGTTGCACTACTAAACCTAAACTGGAATCTTCATCCAGAATTTGTGCGTTTTGTAATGTTTGTGGTACAGAAGAACTTGTCTCGGTGGTTGTACATTGAGGTGCGAAGTTCAGTACTCATTACAAAAGCTGGATACTGTACCTTTTCCGGCGTCTTTGGCCTTCTTCTTTTCCACTTCGGCGATGTGGCAGTCGTCATCACTTTAGCCTGCCAGAAATTGTGATACCAATTTCTATACGTTCCTTGAAGGCACTTCATTTTCTGTACCCTTCCGAGATTTGCTCCGACGGCTTCAAAGCCTTCGTCTGCAGCCACTCTGGAAATATTTGTCCGTCACACCACTCAACAGCTTTCAAGTACCGAAACCCACTCATCGACCCAGCAATTCACGTCCACAGCCTTGCACGATGCTCCGAAGCGAGGTATCAAAAGTTGCAACGACCTTCTCTCCCAAGGCAACGGGCACCGCCATCCTCTTTCCACCAGCCAATCTGCCGTTCCACGGTTCCACTTCCACGGTTGCGTGCACCTTCCTCGTCCGTCAGGGCGCAAAGACAACCCCAAAATGGGAGTGAGAGCGAGAGAAGGCCACCAAACCTTCTAAAATTGTTCCACGAGTGTTCTACCGAGACCCTTTCACACTTCCAAGAGGGTTATCCTGGCTCCCTATGACCCAGCCAAGAGCCACAACACGAATGCTTGAGAAACGTCGCTCCGCAAACTCTCCTCGGATTCAGAAAGGAGAAGGGTCCCGTTCATCTGATTCAGGCGCTCAGGGGTTCATCATGGGCAACCCAAGACATCCCGTCACCGGCTTCTGTTCCGAGAGTTTGGGCCGACCGCACAGGCTCTCATGCAATCTCCGTTCTCTTTCAACCGATCAGACGGGATACCCCCGTAGTTATTTCATTAAGCTGACGATCCGGAATATATTGTGTATCGGCTCGAGGCAGATAGGGATCATCTCTGTATGCTGTCCTTGACGTGGTTGAGAGAATTTTTCTCACCCGGATTTTATGGTCATCATCTAAGATCTTCCTGAGCTTCTTGGGTCATCCTTTGTCTTCAGAAAAATTCTGACATGAAATACAGCTCCTGTCGAGCAGCCATGACGAGGTAAGTAAATTAAAGCTTCCACCGTAGATCATTTGAATGTGATTCGTAAAAGATGAACGAGCTTGAACTCTGATAGGCGGTTTAAATTGCCCAAACCAGGCATGACATGTCGAATCAGCAGAAGTGGAAAATCGCTCGATTGGTCTCTCGAAACGAAACACATCCACAATTATGCAGTTTACCGGCCATCGCCTTTTGTCGTTTGTTTCAGCGTTCCCTATGGGGAGAGGGACGCACGTGGGGGTGGAGTGGGATCTCCCTATCTAGGTTTTGCTGGGACTTCACAACCATGAAAGGGGGCAAACTTGAAAGAACCGTTGGATTTGATATCACGTGGATGTTTGGTTCTTTGAGTTCATCTCAAAGTGAAATGTGGTCTCGTTGTGCATCGTGACTTTCTCTGTCAATAGCCGTCAAGAGCCTATTCGTTATTGAGATGCTTATCAAAATCACGCCAATAAGAATCTAAAACCCTCAAAAGGCTCGCTCAAGATGATATCGCCACCAGAATCAGCCCTCTTCCTTTCCGCTTTTTGTTGCATGTCGTAGATAACCTTAATGTGCGGAACGGAAGCGGAACGTAGCCGTCAGCATTCAAGTAGAATTCAGGATGCTGATCATGTCGTTGTCTCAAAATGCTGGAGAGAAGCATATTTCAGTATGTATCTAGTCATTTGTATCATTCATTATCATGACATGATTCGTCAAGATGTAGGGGTTCGTTGTTCTATCTATTAAACTTGATTGGCCTTCATCTGGAGATTTCAGTGCTTCCAGATATCGGATGGAGTTTGTAGGGCTATTGCAATTGTTTAGGTACAAAATATTACTGTATCAAGTTTGTTGTTCGGTATTATTTGTACACGCTTGATTTCTACCTCGATCGTTTCATTGATCGATACAGGCTGGATTCTTAAGGGCAACATATTCGAAGCCGGTTGACGAGAGTGAGTGAGGATGAGAAACAAGCTCCAAGCCAAATATTAGTAACCTCAAATAGCCCAGAATTCTAGTGCTGCGAGTCTCATATGAGCTAGAGTTTCCAACGCTCACGTTGAGATAAGTCTCTCATCTCACAATAAGAGCCCTATGAGAAAGGTGAGATAACTAGGCAAGAACTAGGTCAATGGCTGAGTACAATTCCTCTGGCTTGTTGATGAGAGCATTAGCCCTTGGTAAATGCAAAAAGAGACACATAATTTCAACGAATTATAACCCTTTAATTTCTCATGTGAGAAAGAACTCTCGGGTTCCACGGGTGTAGGTTCACAGAGATATTGCATGCCGACCTTATTACTTCGGTTTTCAAGATTTTAAAGAATGATTACAAGAGCAGCTTGAAAATATCAATCAGCATTTTTCGTATTCATTGTTACTTTTTCCTTCATGATATATCTTCTGTGCGAAGAAATTTGCGCGTCTAATTCGTTCGGCGCGGCCCGCGATATCACAACCACCACCTTTAAAGCCTAACTTCGTCATCATTTCAATTCCCCCAAACAGCCACTCAGTTTACAAAACCATAACTGCCAAAAGAGACTGTACATTTAGTTTCCAACTCGTGCAACACTTGCCTTAACATCCAAGGCACCCCAGGCCGCAACAAGCTATCAATTAGGTCAAATAGGCAACAACCTGCGAGCCAAGACAAGCCTCATCAACACCTAACAACAAGCCACTCTCAATATTGCAACGAAATTCAAGGTCGCCGATCACAAATAATTCGGTATTCATATTAATCCATTCTGTCTACTCATTCTGGTGAGCTAGGTCCCAGTCATAGATCGGGCTTAGTGGGGGTTGTTGAGGGATTTGCTATTCACCTTGATATATTCCACTTCACCAGTCTAGGGAGCTCGAGTCCTACCTAGGTATTTCTCAATCAGGCACACTAGCCTCTTCTGCCTTAAGCAATATCGGAGGGTTGCCATCAGACCTCGACTTACTGTCGTCGTCTACTTCACAACATCAAATCAGGCCACCATAGCCAGCTTCTGACAGCAGCTTTGTATACCAAGGACCTAAACATATCACGTCTTGACAGGGAAAAGGTTTTTATCTACTGTCAATTTTCACAAAGCAACTCAGAAAGATCGATCTACTTAGACATTGCCTGCGCGCTTTGGAAGGGTTGACTTCACGATGGCAGCTATCAACACCGATGGCCAACGCCTCGAGGTCTTTGGCCTAACATTTAGGGAGCACCACAATCTACACATGCAACAAATATTACGCCAATACAATATTCTACCAGAAGGACCACCAAATCGTGCAGTTCTTTTCACGGCACTGTTCGATCTCGCAAAACAGCTAAATGATGACCACAAAGAAGATCAGGTGGAACGCATCCAAAACTGGCTGAAGAATGGTGGAGAGTTTCCGGTCCCACCGCCTCCTCCATACACAGCTGCAGCTCCTGATGAACATGATTCAGACCACAATGCAGAGGTTGCGATTGAGGAAGATGAATTGATGGGCGGGTATCATACTAGACTCACAAATATGTTGGACGAGCACATGAGCAAAACATCCAGCGAGCCTAGTCCAAATGGCCATGGCCAGGACCAAGATATGGAATCTGGGAACATGTCCGACGGGGAATGGCCTGAGTATCGGCCGGCCGACTTCGAATCCTCAAATCAATATCCAGGACCAAATAACCATTCCCAAATTGTCAACCCTGGCGTATCATCCAATGAGCTCGCCGATGCCCAAAGAGAGATAGATGCAGAGCCCACTATCATCAACACGAATGAGCCACAACAAGAAAACCCACGTCAAGCTCCCCTTGAAGGCAATTCATCTGGTGGAAGTCGAGCGAGACCGAGACCTGTACTTAGACATGCCAGAACCCCCCGAGATCGATTCAATGGATTGCGTGCTTATTCTGAGCAATCTACCGAGTCGGAAGAAGAATCCAATTCCGATTCTGAAGTTGAGCTCGCTGTTAGAAATGTCCCAGGCAGAGGTGGTCCTAGGGGACGAGGTCGTGGGTATGGTAGAAATTTGCGAAATCCGCGAAATGCGTACATGCGACGACTCCCACCACCACCACCTAACCCGTACGGCACTGGCTATCGACTTGACGGAATTTCAACGGAAGTCAATCGTGCATTGGAGCCGGAGCCAGAAGAAGAAGATCTTCCAGATCAATATCATGACTTGGAACAGGATATAGTCAATTCGGGGTTCGACGTGGATGAAAGAACACATCGGACTCCTGTCGATGAGGGTCAATACGATCAGAACCCGAGAGACAACTATCGTCTAACAGGGCCTGATACTACACAAATCAATCCACCCTCAGATTCAAGTAACAACGAGATTGAATGTGCCATTTGCGCTGAAACTCTACCACCAGACTCATTTCCACCGTCATCAAAGATCACAGCCAATTGTGAGGACCACCCATACAAGGCTTGTATTTCGTGTATCCAACACTCTATCCAGTCCACGCTAGACGAAGGGTCGATCCATAGACTCATCTGTCTCTTCTGTCATCATCGTCTGTCCGCCGATGAGGTTGAGAAGTATGCAACCAAATCTGCCTTGACAAGATATAAGTACCTCATGCTCCTGGACTCACCGGATATCATCATGTGTCTGTCGCCTACATGCAAATCCGGTCAGAAACATGTCGATAAGCAGAATCCAAAGATGGTTTGCAATACATGTTCTTTCGCTACCTGTGTCCTTCACAAACTACCATGGCATGACAATGTCACTTGTGCCGAGTTTGACACCTCGGAAGAACAAATAGAACGCCTCGAAGAAGCTGAAGCGACCGCAAAGCTGCTAGCGAAAGAGCAGTCCCAGATCTGTCCAGAATGTCATCAAGGTGTCTTCCGCTCAGAAGGTTGCGACCACATGATGTGTAAGTGACCTCTCTCTTTTTGAACATCTAGGCCATATTAACGTAATCCAGGTCGTTGCGGCAATGAATGGTGTTTCCTCTGTCTCGCCTCCTGGGAAAACGTAATGCGTCTAGGCGAGGAAGCCCACCATCCAACATGCCAGTACCATCCTCGTCGAGTCCGCCGCACAGCAGCCCAGGAACAAGCGCACAGAGATACCTTCACGAATCTCCTTCACGGTGCTCCAGCTAGCGAGACATTGCTGAAAGCTCGGGATCAGAAGAACGAACGTGTGAGAACTGAAATCAGGGGGAATGCGCTGCTTGCAATTGAGAAGAGAATGGCGGATATGAAAGCTGCTGCTGAGAAGAGGAGTCATGAGGAGAAGATGAAGAATGGAGGTATGGGTGTTAATGGGGAGGGATCGAGGAAGAGAAAACCTAATCTTAAACCTGCTTGGGAAGAGGGAGGGCTGAAGAAGAAAGCTCTTCCCTAGACGCCCTATTTGAACTTGATTGATGGCGTTTTGGATCCGATTGGTGGATTTGTCTGCAATTGATATCTGATCCGTTGACGGCCAACTGTCTAAAGGAGGCGTATTGATCGAAATGATTGTTGGGACAGCGTCTACTTGTGCGGGACATTTATGAATTGGGCAATGAGGCGCGGTTTTGATAGTGTGTCCAACGGTTATTTGTCATCTTGCCATTTTATTTCACGGCATGAAGTGATGAAATGTGGATGGAAATCGACGGGGTCAAGTGTGCCCTCTCCATTTCGGCTTTCTTTGTATAGGGGCAATATAGTCAAGCCGAACAAAAGTACACTTTGCTACCTTTGGGTTCAATTATTGACTATCTTTAAACGAATAATGCGGTCTGTTCATTTCCCAGAAAGAAATTGCTATAGTTGATTTGTAACTTTGTGACCACTATTCAACCAATTCTCTTGGGGAAAGACAGTAGTCCATACAGGACATTGGTCAAGTGAAAACACAAGAGTAGTGAAAAAATCCAACAAATTTAGGTAAATCTTCCTCACCCTTGTGACATCTCATCACTATTTTGCCATACCTCTCTCTGATAAACCGCCTCCTACATGCATCACTGTATCTCGCACTGTCACACAGCACTTATATCACAAATGGTTTACTCACTGCCCTCCATAAATTCATTGCATGCCGTCACTTCCTCGGCGCCGTCACCACGAGATAGGAGATGAACCTCCTGCAATGCAATGCAGAGGAGGCGTACGCTGGAACTCACTCTGATTAGTGAGGTTATTTCCGACAGTGTGGTTGCGGTCCTTATCACTCAGACCCATGATTGGTCATCCGCCAAAATCTACAAGGTTCAAAACACTTCCATAATTTGCGTGCAAGAAATTTGCTTCTTTGGCCGTGAGCGATCAGTGCTTTCTGGACTGTCAATTACTATGCAACAACGGTCATCAAGATTGAGGGAGGGGTTCAGACCTCGGGATGTGAACTTCCTTATCCGCCATCGTGGCTCTATCGGGGGGTCGGAATTGGACGTTTAGCTTCGAAGAGTTATGCCTAGAAAGGAAGGAGCTTAAGTCAGGGATTCCTGTTCCGCTCAGAGGTTTGGTGGTTTTGGCCCGCTTTGTTGCCAGTGTCAGCACTGTATTTCGACCACGAGAAGCTCACAATACCAAGTACAACGCCCTCGAAATACATCTCGGATGTGGTGGGTTTCGTCATGGTCTTAAAAACTTCGCCAAGAGTCTGCCAAGATGGAATCGTGATGGGGTGTGAAAACAAGCTTTTGGAATGATGGATGCACCGTTTGCCGGCTGGTCTGGGCCGCTGGACGGCAGGGCGGGACTATTGATACGAGGGATTTGGGGGGAAGGCAGTTGGAATGAGTGGACGACTCGCATGCGACTGGCTGGAAAGCGGGGGTGGAATAGATATCATATCAATGGTACCATGGACTATGTTTGGCTGGTGGGAAATATCCTTTGGAAGAGACACGAGATCGTGATTGAATAGTCAATATCGTCGAAGAGCTTTCCATATCGGGCAAGTCTTGATGATAGAGGCAAGGATTCAAACGCCG